>NW_022985458.1:16815-113910 GCF_010093595.1 Mytilinidion resinicola | reverse complement strand
GTACGTGAGCTCGTACGTGAGCTTGTACGTGAGCTCGTACGTGAGCTTGTACGTGAGCTCGTACGTGAGCTTGTACGTGAGCTCGTACGTGAGCTCGTACATGAGCTCACATGTAAGCTTGTACGTGAGCTCGTAAATAAGCTTGTACGTGAGCTCGTACGTAAGGCTATACATAAGGCCATACGAATCGGCATAGCTATACAGCCTCTCCGTTCTACGTTGCATTCTTTTCAATTCGTGCAGCCGTATATACAGCCGTACGTGAGCTCATATGTAAGGCCACACGAATCGGAAAGAATGCACTGTAAAATAGAGTGGCTGTATAGCTATGCCGATTTGTATAGCTTCACGTATGAGCTCACTTACGGCTAAGTGAATAAGAAAGGCTACACGTGCAAATGCACGTGAGAATAGAGCTCCGGACGAAGCTCCGAGCCGCTCCAGCCAATCAGAAGATCAAACGAGAGGGGGGGTGCGCGTGGAGTGAAAAAGGGGGGTGTGCCAATATCCCTCCCCGGTGAAAATTGCCCACTTTTAAGCTCTGCACTGGCCGGCCCTACCTCGCTGCGGCGTTGGAAGAACAGATAATCCGTGGCCCGAGGTTGTGCCGGGCATCGCGAACCTCAACACCACGGCCCTATCGCGAGATCCCCAGGGCTAATTGGACGCTCTAGCTTATCCAAAACAACCAAACGCGCTGGAACTCGCTATTTACATCAATCGGCCGCTTCCTTAACTGCAAGGAGCGCATCCAGGAGTTCTGTGATACCTATATTCCGTCTGAGAATGCGAAAAAGCTTGCTGATGATGATATACTTGCCCCCAGACATTGGAAACAGCTTGAGCACCTCCACGATCATCTTGAGCCCTTCTATGAGGCTACGCTTATGGTTGAGGGCCGTCAAACAACGCTTGCTGACCATTTCCAAGCCCTTGACTGGCTGCTTGATACTCTTGATTCCTCTAAGCTTAGGTTCCTCGAATTATCACAATCTACACGACGCCGCCTTAATAGCGATGCATGGAAATATCTCTCAAACTGCGCTCTGACGGCATGGTCCAAGGCGCACAAATACTATCTCAAAGCCGACACCAAATCGCATGCCTACTACGCCGCTATCATACTCAATCCAACGCTCAAGCTTGCATGGTTCGAACAGGCCTGGAGAGGACACGACGTCAAGAGTAGCTATATTGATATTGCTAAGAGAGTCGTTAACACGTACTGGCAGGATAGCTATCGCAGTAAAACATCGCATCTTCACGTTGAACGCGACCCTTCCTCCGAGCCTACACCAACTCCTCCACCTCGAACGCCCTTCCTATACACATCTGCACGAGATCATAAGCGCCTCAGGCTGTCGGCCGACAACCCTACGGAGCCCCTTAACGACTTCTACGCCGAGTATATTAAAACAGCTCCTCTCGCAGCTGGCCAGGTGCGTGCCGGAGCAACACCAGATGCCTCTCTCGATGTTAATGACATCATTGCATGGTGGAACGATCGATATTATACCTGGCCGGACCTCGCCCGCTTTGCGTTAGACGTCCTCGCCGTGCCACCGATGAGCGATGAGTGCAAGAGGCTATTCAGCAGCGCATCTATATTGCTAGATAAGCGTAGGCGACGCCTTGGAATCGATATAATTGAGGCAAACGAGTGTCTACGGTCATCCTACGGCCCTCCGGCTACAGATGCATTTGATGATGTGGAGCACGCCGCGTCGCTCGGTGCATCGCGAGTATCACCAGCCTCACTGGCTGAGCAGGCGGCGGAGCGATTGAGGACCTCACAACGCGAGGAAGCAGATGCTATGGCTGCTGACGGTGACGGCGACGCGTTGGCCGAGCAGGAACTACGCGAGGTTGAAGAGGAGGCTATATTGGAGGGCCCTGCACCACCTGTTGAGGTTGTAGATGCAGATGAGGATAATATAGCGGTTAGCGATGGCTCGGGATCGCAATTTAGGTAGTAGGTTTGGTCACTTCTCACCCTCAATTTGGCCCTTGGGGCACAACAACCGTCGTATGTACAGCGGAGGAATCCAGAGTATGAAGCGCAACTGTTGATAGGGCATATATTCGATCACCTCGTGCGATTGAACACCTCGTGGGAAACTCTTCGTGTGTATGCTTCTAGCGTGCGAGGGAATGTTCCGTGGGAACCTCCTCATACGCAGGCTAGAGGCGTGCGAGGCATCGCTTCTTGCGACTCTATGGAACGTACGAAGTTGAGTTGCGTATGAGAATGGTCGTAGGTCAACATTTCACGTGCGAAAAGCTGCGTGCGCACTTCTGGATCGTACGAAAGGCTGCGTGCGAAGCTCTCAACAGGGCCCGTTTCTGGTCCCTCGGCCTACCCACCTGCGCAGCTCAAATGCGAAACCAGCTTCACAGCAACGATTGATGGACTGGAGGAGAATTCTAGGCTTTCACAGGAGTTATAGGATTCGATCGAGGTCGTCGGGTCAAATTCAAGCTGCCTTTGGGTTGGAACTTCATAGCGTAGCAACAACAATAACAATTCACTGGCATGAAGTAGTACACAGCGTAAATATGCCCATCATCCCCCTACCCTAAGCCAGCATTTGATCATCCCAACCCCCCTTGTCCGAAACTAGTCGGCAAGACATTCCGTGAAACATCTCGCTTTTCTGACGCTACTGCCCAGCATCACGCCTTTTCCGCGGCTTCCTGAATAGCCCGGGTTGAGAGGAAGACGTATTCGGAGTAACATCTTGAGATCCGGGGAGGCTCACCTGGAGCACTGAGGCAGAATCAGTGTTCGATCGAGACACATGATGACTTTCGAACACCTGAGAAAGCCCGGTTCCCTCCGAAAGCGGCGGGACATCCCAGTCATGCTCAGGCGGTAGCTCATCGATGACCGAGCAGAGACGTTTGAAGTGGTTTGGCATCCAAACATCGTAGACGTTTTTGGTGAATTTGTACGCCGTCCACTTCTCTTTCCCGTCCTGTGCCGTGAAGCTGAACTCGCGGATCGGGTGGCGGTAGAAGGTAGTTGCGGCCCCATTAATAACAGCATAGTGGCCGTAGATTCTCACGCTCCGGTGATCGTGCGACACGGAAAATGCCAAGATCTCGCGATCAATCTCCTTCTCGCGCTTGACGCGTCTGAACATCTCAACAACTCCTCTCACAGCAAGCGTCATGCTGTGGGCGTTCTGCCGGTCTGCGATGTCGAGCGCCGCAGCGCCGCACTTAACTTCGCATGTAAGGAACGGGAGGTACATGAAGTAGGTGGCCATGTAGAAGGACATGTCTCCGGCTATAACATCGCCAACCAAGCCCTCGAGCTTGTTCAGCTGATCTTTTGTGAACGCCTCTCGCCGGAATCCCACTGAGTAGTCGGGTTGCGGACGAGGTCCGACAAAGGGTCTTGAGCGATTCCAGCCCTCGTTCGCTGTCTCGATAAGTATTTTGAGGTGCTTTGAGCCGTAGATGGCGAGGTTTTCTGCCGAAGGGACGATCAATCGAGTGATATCTTGAATGACCATGGCTTCGTTTCTATACTGTACCTTCCGGCAGACCGCTTCAATAAGATGGTCGTGAAATAGAGAATATTGAGGTACTGTCTGGTCGTCACTCTCAAGCAAAGTTCGGCAAAGACTCTTGCTTTTGTCCTTGATGCCTTCTTCATCTTTATCCATGAAGCTGCCTTTGATGGCAAGCAGAGTTACATAGCGCGTTTGCGCGTATGGTGCACTCTTCTGCTCCCTCGGCTTCTGATCGCTCGGGGTGGAAGGCGGCACCGCAGAGCCATATTCTGATTGTCTGAGACGAGAAGATGAGGATTTCTTTTTTGGAAGTGGATGGCTCATGTTTGGTAGCCAGTATTTCTCAAACCAGCTGTCTTTCTCGGAATCTTTGTTGAAATCTTTCCTCGTCTGATCGTCTTGTTTAAAGTACTTCTTGGGCCAGCGTTTCTTCTTTGTCCAATAGTCGATCGGATTGGTCTTCTCGATGCATCTCGCTGCTTTCACGCCAGGTGTTCCTTCCTTGGGGCGTGTCGGGGGTGCTCGCGGTTTCTTTCCAGCTGGAGTGGAGCCAAGTTCGTCTTCGGGTTCTTGCTGTCGTTTTCTCTTCCCATCGTTGGCTTGTGGAGTGGCCGTCCGGTGCTGAGGGAACTGAATCGACGTTAGCTTCATAGCTGCGAGCGCAGAGGCTGACATGCCTTTCCGCTGGGAACGTCGCTGGCTGGAGATGGGAATGAGTAGCTCTCCTCGTGGCTCCTATCGAGAGCTTGTATCTCTCTCAAGCGTGCACTTCTGCGAATAGGTCCCGGGGCCCGCTTCTTCTCAATGCTACGATGCGACTCCCCTATTCTCGGTCAGCATGATCTTCGTCGCGCGAATCGAATACTCACCTCTGCCGTTGACACAAGAGCTCGGCTCTTCTGTTCGATTAAACGGCTTTGTGCGGTATTTGGCCATGCTGAGAGTTGGCATGAGAGCGAGAGCCGTATATATGTTGGTCGGAGTGCAGCGAAAGGATGGGTCGACGTTGAGCGTCGGAATAACCTCGGAAAATTATCCAGGCAAAGGCCGAACAAAGGGGAATCTGGGGCATCATCGATCCATTGAAAACAGATGCGAACGTCGATGAAATGCTTCCAGAACCTACAAAGCCCGCGCCCCCAGCAGCTGACGATAGTACGTTTGCCGCGCAAATGACCTGGAAGATGGCATACGATGAATACAAGGACGACAAGGTCCTATTCGACAAGCAAAAGGAATCACTGCAGGACCTACGCATTTTTATCCTACAAACTGTGGATGCCAAATACACCACGTATACCTACGGCATCTCATCAGCACGCAATCTACTTGCCAAACTCAAGAAATCCATCGCGCCATCAGACAAAGCACGCCGGGACGAAATCTACAACCTATGGCAGGAGCAGAAGCACTACCCCACTGAACGAACCGTAGAAAAATGGCTAAGAGACTGGGAAACACTCGGGTCGCAGCAACCTAGGATCAGCAATTCATACGGTTCACTAGGTATCCCTTACTCTCCCTTTCTCTTCCTTACGAAGTTGTGGTGCTTCCTTGCTGTCAAAGGAAGGGAGTGGCTTTCCTTGGCGCCTCCCTTGCTACCGAGGCCTTGGCACCAAGGGAGCGCCCCCCGGAGATGGAGCCTCCACTGCTAGAGACGACAGCGGATAGGCCAGACATAGAACCAGAGCGCCCAGTACGTCGACAGCCAGGGGTGCGCATTGCAGTACCGCCCTTGCTTAACCGGGGAGAGTACCAGCGCTTCAATGGCGATGGAACGCCTGCCGCTGTGCCGCCCGGACGCCGGCGCGTTGAAGTCCGTATTGTACCGCCTCCTCAGTTCAACCGCGATGACTATGAACAATTTGAAGACGAGGACCTGATTGATTTCTCTTTCTAGCGTATGCGCGCGCCTGCAGCTGCTTGCTGTTCTAATGCGGGACGTTCGATTAGGGGACAATCTCGTACGTGGGGAGGAAGGCCGCGCGCCTACACCTGACATATTGCTCGCAAGTTGCAAAAACTGATTTCTGGACTCACGAAGGCTTCTTGGTTTGGCGTTGCGCGCTTGACCCTCGGTGGATGATCGCGTGGCGCGATGTGAGGGCGGTAGGCGGCCTAGCCAATGGCGAGTTTTCTGGTCGTCCGCCGTACACTCCTCCCCTGGTTTGTCGGCATTCAAGAAGACCATATTCACTTAGAGATTACCGAGGGAACTACATGGCCAGAGATCTCACAGGCGGCGCGTGACCTTACTATGACGGAAAAGACGCTCTCCAGCCATGGGTTCATGTATGGAACAGCCCCGTATCGCTTTGGAGCGGCTCCAGAACTCAACCCACCTCGACCAATCTGTGCTGCCCTAACCGGCCTACGGAAATGGGATTCGCCTGCTGTCCTCGCCGACCGGGATCTCCTACTCAATGGCAGCTCGCGAGATGTTAACCCGTGGATGGCCGAGTACCGCTCCGAAATTGTCAAAGAAGTAAAGCGACTCTGGCCCATTATCCAGGAAACCGAGAAGAGGCTCTTTGGACAAAAATCCTTCTTTCTCAACATGCAGAAGCACCCTGGGAGGAAGGGGATGTGGTACCCAGAGAACCAGCGCCGCGACAAGCCTGACCATCAGGGCGTAATGGATATGGACCACGAGGCCTCCAGGGCCTAACTACACGACCATTCCTGATGAGCGTGCAGACATGCGCGAATCTTCCGCGGCCCCTCGCGAACGTGCATCACCTACAGCCCTCTCGCGCGTCCTCGACGCGCTTCTCGTGAACGAGCATCCTCCACCGCTAGCCAATCTGGGCGCACTCAACAGCCGTCTCTTCGAGAAGCTATATGCACAGGCGCACGCTTTCTGGAGGCTCGGATCCGTTCATCTCCTCGACTGGCTTCGGCAGCATTGCGCAAAACAATGCATGGATGGACCCCGACAAACAGTCCGCCTGGCTCTCCGAGCCAAGCGCATGCGCATCCTGCCGACCCTCGACCCTCCTCTTCCCTTCCTTCTGGCCTCCCCTTAGCTTGGGTACTGCATAAATTGCTGCGAATGACAGGCTGCGAGGTGGGGAGGCATGGACCCGTCTATTTCCGGCCTACTGCAGCGGGCAACCTATTCTCTTTCTATTTTTCTGCTTCTGTATTTCTGAAAAAGGTAGTAGACAGGCATAAGTTCTTGCTTCTTTTCCGCCGATTTAGTTTCATCGCCATACTTTGTGGAGCTCCGCGATCTCCGCTCAACAAATCGGTGGAAAGGTGGCGGGCTGGTGGCATCCGCAATTTGTTAACATAAGGGATCAACGGCTAGAAATATGGTGTGAATTTCTCGAGCATGTTAAATAATACATCTCCTTATCCCTCTACCTCATTCAACTCATCATATGCTGCCCGAAGTGTCTCTTTCATGTCAGAGTACAACTTCGGATTCGGATCTTTCCACCTCCTACCATTAGGGAACACCTTCCTCCGCAATCTGTCAACGCAAGGGATTAATGGTTGGTAATATTCTGTGAAGTTCTCCAGGGTAGTTTTGCGAAAGGTCTCGTCATCTGATACTGTGCCTAGCTTCAGCTTGGCCAACTCCTCCGTGTTCACATAATTCCATTTGTCGAACTGTTGGACCACTCTCTGCTGCGATCCGCTGTAGTGAATGCATATCCAAAAAAGTACCCAGAAGAAGGACTCCAGGTCGTGCATGAATGAATGTGGCTCGTTGTGGTAAAGTATCCCAATCGCCATGAACGCTCGTGTGCCGGTCTTCCCCCATGCTCCGGAAGCTTTCACCCGCTGCTCCCTGATGGCAAGATCGAGATCGATCAAGAACGCACGCCAGGAGGGGTTGCCCTCGTCCTCATTCACCATAAGGTTGTTCGGCGAGATATCGCATTGTAGCATGCCGGCCCGTTTGTGTAGCGACTTGTATCCGTCGATGCAGCCTTCCAGCGCAGCCAACAGGCTAACTGTAGAGCTCGCCTTGTAGATGGCCTTCCCGTAGTCTCGGACAATAACGCGGCGATGCACTCGATTCGCTGTCGCCCTTCCACCTTTGATCGGAGAGCTCGAACAAATTCGCTTGCTAGGCAGCAACGGCGCGTCCGTGTAGCTCAAGGACCGCTTCCGTCCGACGGCGCTGCTGCTTTGGCCTTTTCGTGAGATGGGGCCTCCAGCGCTGCTTGGAGGAGGCGGTATCGAGCTTTTCGGTTTGTAGTTTTTCGCTTTTGTTACGTCTAGGCCTCGTCGCACGTTCCCGCGTATATCGTCGTCCTGGCCGCCCACACGAACCGTCTTGTGGTGATAGTATCTCGCGACATTAACCACGTCCTTCTCAGTCGCCTCGCGCAGCAACTCTCCCTCCTCCTCACGCTCTAGAAACTGCCACGAGTTCTTGATGACAAGGGGCATTCGCAAATTGTCTCCCTCACGATGGGCTTTCCAGCAGGTTGTGCCTCAGCCGGCGACGCAGGGCGCTCGCTTTATCCTTTCGTCGATGATGAGACGCTCTCTCCGGTTGTTTCAATTAATCTCGATGTACCAACTCCCATCAGTGGTAAAAATAGAAGGGTCGAATCCAAGCTGCTCCTTATTTAGCCAGAGGAACCCGAGCACCGCGGATATAAATTGTAGCCCGTCTTTATTAATATTAAACTGCGTGGAGCCAATAGCCCCTAGTCGGTCAAACTCCCACAGCCGCATGAGCGATCCACAGAGAGTAAAGCCAAGGACAAAGCGGCGATTGTCCTGGGCGGCGAGTACCTCTCTTGCATATCGCCCCAGGTCTAGCCATGCTTTAGACGCTGTATCGGCCGATGGGTTGCTCTTAAGTTCTCCTGGCACAAGAATCTGCTTCCAGTGGCATTTTGAGTCCAAGCCGGCGCTCGGGTCGTCCACAAAGCCGACATCCAACTTGCGGTCGGCCGTGGAGCCTTCCAAGGGCTGGTGGGGCTGTGCCAGCGGTCGGCGTCGAACCCGGGAGGCCAACTGCTGCTCTTCCGCGAGGTCTAAGAACTGGCCCGTAAGCGCTGCGAACCAGCTCAGGACATCCCTTTCCCTTGCCCCTTTAGGCCAGCTTTGCCAACCGCTCTCCCCACAGTAGAGCGGATTTCCCCTTCTTTGCACATTTCAAACCCTTCAATGAAAAGCTATGGACTACATCTCAAGACACCATGCTGGATACGGATATTAATGATGATTACGTGACTCACCCCCCGCATTGAGGATGAGGATGGCCGTTGGGGAGAGCTAGTGTGGAGGCGGCAAGAGTAGAAGCGTCGAGAAGGAGCTGGAGGAGAGGTAACTGATCCTCACGCGACGCCAGTTTGTCATTTGCGAATTCCAGGACTTGCCTTACTTGATCTATTTATTGCTGCTCACGCTAACCTAGTCAAGATGCTCCCGGTGACTGGCCAGCACCCCGAGAGGGATTATGGGGCTGCTCAGGGCATGAAAGTTTTTCCAAGGAGGATGGATCCCTTGGATGCCCCCCCCCCCCCCCCCCCCCTAAACCTATCCTGTACTACAATAGGTCTATCATGGCGACCAGGGTGACCTCGGCCAACGATTGAACTGCTCCCACGATCCGCCAGCTTGCACGATCCGCCAGTTCGCACGATTGATTTGCTCACAGGATTCCCCAGCTTGCACGATCCAGCTTACCCGAGTGCCGAAAGATCTCCCGTTCACACAGGTCCCCACAAGCCCGCATCGTCACCCTCACCCAATCCGCCAGTTGTAGATGCCTCCTATTCCGTGTTCTCGGTATCCCCATTGCAACCAGGGCAGCTAGCCAGGAGCTGACTGTCCGCCCAATTTGTTCCCTTTGCTTGACAGACTCGCAGCAATGCTTTGACTGCCTCCCGGTGGAGGACACGACGGCGGAGGTGGAAGGAGACGGGCGGCAGCTAACGGTAGAGATTGTGAGGGAAGTTTGCTAGACGGGTGGGCGTAATTGGGTGTGATGAAGGGCGGCGAGCGCGTGCGAATGGCGCAACGGGTTGGCGCGAGTTTATGATGATGATGATGATGATGATGATGATGATGATGATGGCGCTCGTCGCCGGCAACCTTAAGAAGTATGCCGCCGCTGACGCGCATGCATGTAGGATCAACCGCGACTTGCGGCGGGGACGAGAGAGAGCAGCGTCATACTGCGGCACATGTTGCACACAGGGGTAAGTGGTAAGCATTCTTCTTGCGCGGAAGGATGGACAACTCAATTGCATACAGAACTCGCGAGCTGCGTCAGGGAACGGGGCTCACTCGCCGCGGCGTCGAATAGCGCATGGTGAGGCGGCTCTTGGAGTCTACGGCTTGTGCTGGAGTTGCAGGAGGACGGGTAGCGGGCTTCCACGGCGGCGCATGCCGTCCTGACGACGCCGGCAGCTTGGTGTCGCACTCGTGGGGAAAATTGCGAGGAGCTAGGGTTGAAACGAGGAGAGTGACAGGCAGCTGCGCTTTGTTCAGCGGCGTTTGCGATGGGTAGACTGGAGCATGGTGTTGATGTTTGGCCTTCGAAGAGCGGGGCTGTGCCAAGAGTCACCTCAGCTCAAGAAAGTCAACACCAAGGCACTGCCGACAACCCCCTTTCGCCATACCGCATACCCCTGTGAAGCCCACCCGACTAGAGTTCTGCGCCCACAATGTCTTGGCGGCCATGATCGCCGCCCCAAGACGCTTCGACTTGAGTGCCTTCAACATATATTTCTGAAGAGTGGAATTAAACGAGGTGTATAGCACAGTAGAATCGGGCAAGCAAGAAAGTATTATAGCCTCCTTGTTGCACAATATATGGCCACCGCTCCCCACCCCAACTTTCACTCCCTCTGTCAAATTATCTTCTCAACTCCCAACGTCTATCAACCCCTCCTCTTTTTGAGGCCCTTCTTTCCCAGGTTCTTCCCTCTTAGCGTTGAGATTGAGAAAGGTTTCGGTTGTCAAATGGTTGAACAAAGCCTCAAGTGTAACTTCCAACCTTTGTGCTTTTTTCTCTGTAAAGTGCAGTAGGACTTCTGCAGTATTCTCGTCAAGGATGAGGGCTTCAAAGTTGCCGCATTGGTCTCGAGAGTATGCCAATGTCAACTCGTGACCTTTGCGAGGATGGAGGTGAAACAATGCATTGAACGAGGTAAGTGATGTATTGGATGAGCATCTATCTAGGCTGCGTACGCCGTATATATACGTAGCCGTATTCGCGTGATTTTCCCTTGCGCTTCAACATGCTCATTCCGCCTCTCTTACCGCCTCAGTGATTGTCGGGCCTGCGGACGTCGTAAATATCCTTTTGGCGCTGCTTGTGGCTGTAAAGAGCGCTTTCGACATGCTCGTGTGCATGTCTCAAAGGGACCAAGGAGCGCATATGTCTGAATCGGGGTCATCAAACGGTATGAAAGAGGAGAGGGCGACATGAGTATACCTGCGGAGAATACAGTGTCAGCGGCCTATTGCAGCACAAAGCGGTATGGGGCGGATGCCCTTTGCATGACGACTTTGATGTCGACGCCCACTATGCTAGTGCGGCTGCTCCCGCAGGATGCAGAGTTTCATATGACGCGCATGGGCAATCAGGCACCAACAAAATACCGGTGACCAGCGAAGGAATTGCAAATCTCGCCCACAGAGGACAACGCGTTCGTAGCCTTTTACATTCATGATCATGTGCCATTGCGGCTTTCGGGACTTTGCGCGAACCTTGGGCAGCTTTTCCGTTCGGGCCCCACGTGCGGAGAGGAGCCAAAGACCCCGCCAAAGACCCCGCCAAAGTTAATACTAAGATTTTTGCTCATCAGACCTCACCACGACGAGCTGCAAGCTGCCGCTCCACGCCTTGTCTTCGACAGCCCCTGCCGAAAATCTTTGGTCGTTTATTCAAAGAGGGTGTGTTTCATATCTTCATCGTGTAAACCTAGCTAAATGATGCAGTTACGCCTATCCGTGTCGCTCCATGGCGGAAGTAAAGCAACTGCCGTCTGCAGCCACCATAGAGATAGCCAAATTTGTGGAATGGCTGGTTACAACCCCGAGCTCGAGCTGGCCGGCCAGTCTTACCTACGGTCTACTTCGATGCGTCGATGCCGACATAACAACCAAGCTGGAACACTCTGCATGCAACCCGTCTCGACCGGGTGTTGTCGTTCTGTGAAAGACTCCCATCTCCGTCTCCGACCGCGCTCTGGTGTTGAGGCTGAATATCATGGTAGACGCGGTCTGGTGACTCCACCTGGCCCGTTGGTGCCTCGTTCAGATCGACTGTGCTAACATTCCGGCGCTGGCGTTTATTCGGTCCATCATCATTGATGTCAGCGCTTCTCTTTCCCCGGGGGCCAGGATCCTCCCTCTGTACTATATTCCCTTCTGAGAGCTGTTCAAGGTCAACGTACAGGCCTAGGGAACGCATCAGATTGCTATCACTCTTCGCAAGATTAGCAGATGTCCATCCGTGTGCAATTAACCCTTGGATGCAGAGCGAGGCGGCGTGGAACTGGTCGTCAGCCTTCGGAAAGGTACACTGGGCTTCGCGGAATTGACGGAGGTGCTCGACATCTTTGTTGCAGAACTTCTTCCAGCTATGTATGGGCTGTTAGCCAAATATTTTTGGGTCTGAGGTTTGTACTCACAGCCAGTTTACGTCAGACCCTATCCGAAGCAGATAACCAGGACCATCCAACTCAAGAATACTAACAAAGTTCTTCGCTTCATAGTATGCTCTCTTGAATTGCTTGGATGTCCACTGAGTTTCCTTTGCAATCCGATCAAACGCAGCATGCAACTTCAAGCTTCCGTTCAAGGTCAGCACATCCACCTCGTGTCGTATGAAAAGGCTGATGAAGCGACTGGCACAGTCTAGAACGGCATGTTGTTCCTGAATGTTCAGAGAAGTGTTGAACATACTGTCGACTCGCGAGAAAACACTGTCGCTTGGAGGTTGGGGAACTTGTTCGCTACTCGACCAAAGGTTATCGAAGTCCGCGATTGAGGTTTTGTCGGCATCTTTCAGTTTCTTTGCGGCCTTAATTAGGCTGTTTACTCTTTTTGGAGATAAAGCTTCAAACTTTTTGGATTTGAAGTACTCCTCGGGTGACAATGAAGAGGTAGGAGTTGGGATCTCGGTCCCATGCTGTGGAGAAGCGGGCTGGGAATGAGGTGGACTGTGAGGTGGACTGAAGGGAGTTGGTGGAGTTGGTAGACTCGTGGATGGATACTCAAAATGAATCTTGAGGTCGGACTGAGGTGGAGACTGAGGTTGATCTTGAGACAGCAATTGCACAAGCTGGCGACGCTGTTCCCCTCTTGCTCGATAGAAGAAGTGGCGGAAGGCAGATAAGAAGACCTTGGACTTCTGTCAGACGATTGTTTCCGCAAATTTAGAGCTATCTTACATCTGATTTGATGATATCCTCCGGAGAAGACGTTTCTAAATAGTGAATGAGGGAGTCCATGTGGTGTAGTGCAGAAGAAGGGCCCCGTTGAGCTCCAGTCTTGGGAGGACTGGCGCACAGACGATTTTCAACGCGCGTTGAAAATATAGATTCTGACTTGGGGTCCTGCAGGCGAGCTGACCCACCTCCACATCAAATGCCACAATAGATCTTCAGCGATGGATCCCCGCACCTCCCGCACCTCATCCTCCTCTCCTTTCGTGTTCCGAATATCGACAAGTGACGCGCAAGTGGCGCGCAAGCGGCGCGGGTAGTGCGGTCGGTATTGTCGGATATCATACCGCCCATGCTTCAGTAGAGATTTGGCAAGCCTTCACCAGATTTGCGCCGTCCCCTTAGTGATTATCGGATGCCAGAACGGGTAGGTTGTCTACAGAGACCCAGGACTTGGATGCAATATATTCAGGGTATCTGAAGTGCGGCACGGAGAGGACCGACATGGTGATATAGAGCTGGTTACGCCTGGCTAGGCTGAGGATGCACGTTTCTGCTCGTTACCTTGCAGCTGCAGCTTTCATTGCCTCCTGTGTCTCTTCACCGCTTTTTGCCTTACACTTCCCTGCAGTTGGTATGGGTAACTTTGTCTCCTCTCTCGGCGCTCGTCAATATTGGTGTTTCTCATCGGATGACTCTTCCTTCATCCAACGTCCTCCCATCCCCTCCACCAATGCTCAAGCTTCTGTACGAAACCATCACAGCAATGAGCTCCAATACCTTCCCGAAAGCGAGCGCACCTGTACACTCCTTTACCGGGCTTGCGCTCGAGCGTCTGAAACGCATTTTCACATGGATCCCAAGGACAACTATTGGGATACCTTTTGGACGAGCTTTTGGGACGAGCTGCGAGCTACAGGATGGTCTGAAGAAGATGGGACACGTATGGAAATAGAAAGCGTAAGTGGAAATGCAACTTTACTCTACACAACTAATTTTTCGCATCTAGGTTGTTGCTTATCACGCGAAGGATAGCATCAAGCTCAAGAACTCGCTTGACTCCTATGCCTTGAAAGTATTGGAAATTGCTTTCAAACGTGCGCTTAGGCCGCGTTCCCTTCACGACTCGAGCTCCACGCCTCCGGCTCATCCTCGTCTGCCACTTGACAGCATGGTCAATGAAACATTTCCCGAGCTTGATAATCTCCAGAAAGGCGTGTCTGCGTATGCGTACATCTCTACTTTGCAATGCCCATCAGAAAAAAGGGACGACGAGATTTTTTACGCTATGATGTCAACGGTAGGTGCATAGACTTTAAAGACTGGGGCAGCTGCTAAAAAAGTACAGGACTGGTTTGAAGCAATTTTGGAAACGAAGCGGAAGAAGTATACTCGACCAATATACCGAAAGTCGGAGATATATAGAGGGCTGCAAGAGCAGCAAAGGGCTTGGTGAATTGGCTTTTGTCCTTGAATGAGATGACCGTGGGATGGTTTTTGGAAGGCGCTGCGAGATCAAAATCACAAGGAGGTGAGCGCCCAAGTATGGTAGACGCTCTTTTTAATACTCAATTTTTCTTATCTATATGTTTTTGGTAATGATGATAGGAATTCCTATGAATAAATCACCTCTTGTAACACTTCAAAGTAGGAAATGTAGAAGCGGTGCAGTGGCCACTATGAGCGTACTTTTTCCGCACCGACATCAATTGCTGACCTTTAGATCGCACGCCCTCCCCACTGAAGAGTCTACCCCAAACCGGCCGCCGTGAACCTCGCGCAATCCGTCTCCAACGACTCTCTTTCGGAATGGAGTCAGCCCAACAACATTTGCACGGCCAACCAATTGCTCTACCCGCTCTGCCGTCCCACCAGATTGGCACTTGGTTGAGTGCATGAGCGGGTCGGCCAGAGGGTCATCACTGGTTATCATTGTGCTGAACCACTGCTGGATCTCTATGTTGCAGTTGATAAGGCTCCCATATTAGACGCGCATTCCGAACACCTACTCGTCATTCTTCAACTCCATCAAGATTTATAGACGACTGAAAAGATTATACCAACGGCACATTCCATATTCCGGATGAATGTGATCGTATCCACTCTGTAAATCCAGCTCAAGTCCCCTAGATACAGACTGGGCAGCGAACATGCTCGCATATACAGCAAACTGAATATAAACCATAGTCCCATGCATTGTGCATGCCATCACACGAACAGCAGTAGTGCTCTCCGTTCAACCGCCTTTTCCTCATTTTTGGGGCCCTCTTCACGAGATTTCCGGTTCTATTTGGAGTCCGCATCGTCAGAATCTCATTGAGAATACTCTTCTCAGTTGCCTTTTCTTGTGCTCGGTCGTGTGGACTAATATCCTCTTCGCTCTTCCGTTTGCGTAGCTCTGGCGGAACTTGGAGTGTTTTTGTTCTCGTTTGGCCTATTGTATTAGCAAACGAAGACGATCAGCTTCTATTTAAGTTCGCTTACTTTGGTCCGATGGTGAAGCCATGGCTTATAAAGGACTGGGTCTCAACTTTCGAAATCGTGATCTGAGTAGCGGACACGAGTATATAATAGGAAGCGTCATGACTTGCCATGTTTCTGGTATATATAGCTTCAATTCTGGGCCTTTCGCCATCCACACGCGGACTAGGAGAAAAAGGCTTTTCAGGATTTGGTCGGTTAGGGCGAGATCACGGACCAATACGCCATCGAGACATAGGGGCAACACGGCACGGGCTGGGTAGTTGGATCGAGGGCCCGACCTGAGAGAGAGGAACGCCCTCGGCCATGCGTGAACGAACCAAAAGTAGTATGCCAATGGATCATCATCGCTGGATAAGAAATCCCAGCGGTGTGGCTCTTGTCGGCGCGCGCATCATCTCGCTTTTACTGGGTTCTTCCTTGACTCTGTATTCGGCCCCATCCGGTGTACGCTGATTGTTGGCATGTTCTGGGTGTGCTCGATCTGCTGCGGGATCCCGCCGGCCGACATATAGTCTGCCATGTCTACATATTGAACCACCGCCCTTGCGTCTCACGCTAGAATCTAGCGACGACCCGACCAATCTGTCCATATAACCACCACGACCACGAGCATGTTGCCTTCCTACGACACTTCCAGGAGGACAGTGACGAACACCCCATCCTCGAAAGCTATTCGGCCGACCCAGACTATGCCTCTGAGCCACACCACTTCTGTACCCTACCAGCCTGGAGGATTTACGTTTAACCCCTCGGTGAACCCATACAACATGATGGACTACCCAATGGTCCACACTGTTGCATACTCCGGTACCAGGACTCCACCAGTCAAGCCCGAGGCGACCTCCCCGACACACCTAGGCCTCAACGATGCCAGTTCCGCCGACAACTGCAGCAGTGTCAATTTCCCAGTCGACAATGACGTCCTAATAAAGGTCATCCAGGCCAAGCCAAAACCAGCCCAACGACAGCGGGATCCCAGCAAGGTACTGCCCCCGAACCAACCGCTCGTTGCATCGCCAGTTGCTCACCAGCTTGCAAAGCCCAGCAGTGACATCGAGAAACAAAAACCGAGGCAAAGGTCGAAAGGAATATACCAGTGCAGTATGTCAGACTGCTACAAGATCTTTTCCCGAAAGTCCCACCTCGAAATCCATACTCGTGGTCACAATGGAGTCAAACCATTTGTGAGTCTTGCCATGTCTATGCCAAAAGAAAAAGGTGACTAATAATGACATTTAGCTGTGCAAGGAGCCTTCTTGCGGCCATCGATGTTCTCAACTGGGGAACCTCAAGGTCAGTCTACCTGATAACTATGTTCTTCACTAATGCTTTATAGACTCATGAGCGAATACATACTGGGGAACGACCGTATGATTGCGACATTTGCGGTAAGACTTTTGCACAACGTAGCAACGTTCAGTCACACAAGATCGTGCACCTACAGATCAAACCATACACGTGCAGATTTGATAACTGCGATAGGCAATATACCCAGCTGCCAAATCTCTAGGTATGGATTCCATTTCCCTATAGGCTTCAATTACTAACAATATAGTCGCACCAAAAGAAGTTTCATACAGCAACTCTCCTTCGTCCAACTCAGAAGTTTACGTCTACCCAGGAGGGCGACCCCATGACTCGGGTTGTAACAGCTACAACCTAGGATCAACAACTCATACGGTTCACGGTCACCTACGGACAGCGTGGCGAGGTCCTTTGTTCAGCTACACCAGAGTCCTCTCAGCTGGGTCCGTTCCTTTCAGCTGGCCTCTATTCAGCTGAGCTGATAGACCTAGGGGGTGGGCCATTTCCTATTAGTATATATTCGGCCCGTACGGCCACGACAATACAAGCAGAGTTCCCGTCAATTATAACCTGAGTCCATGACTACTCAAGAAAAAGATCTTTTGCAGTATCTCACTCGGGTTGCAGCAACCTAAGATCAGCAACTCATGCGGTTCACTGGGTATCCCTTACTCGGTGCTTCCTTGCTGTCAAAGGAAGGACCAAGGGAGCGCCCTAAGGGATAGTTCATCTCGTTCCTCTATATAGTCCGCCTTTACGGCATCTACAATACAACAGAGTTCACATCAATTCCAACCTGAGTCTTTGTCCAAGTGGACTGTCGGGCGATTGATGCGCTTCTATGGCCCGCGCCGCTGCTCGGCGGGCAATCTGCCTACCACGCGCTCATCGCACGAGACTTTGTCCCTGGCGCCGGCGGTGCGGGAGGGCACCCGACTGTCACTGGCTCCGCCACCGAGGCCGGTGAACGGTTGCACCACCGTGCGACTTGCGACCTGGTGTCCAAAAACTCCTATCGCTTGCCGTTAGGCCGTCTATGCTTGACGCGGACAGGTCGCGTCGAGGGGCGAACATTGAGGATATGCTACTGTCTATTGAGTTGGAGCTAATAGAGAGGGATATCAACACGGCGCTGTCGGCATATAAGAGTTTATCCAATGCCGAGATCCAGCGAATCATCACAGCAAAATCGCTAAAGCCGATTCTCGACACGCAAGCTGGGGTGAAGTACATTGTCTGGAACAACAATCAATGATAAGTTTCACTTTCACCCGCCCTGTCACAAACACCTACTGATAACATAGGGTCTTATATGACGACGAAGAGACGCTTCAGTTGAAGAAAGACTTTGCAAACAAGCATTGCCTTGGCAGAACAATGGTCTGGGCATTGGATCTCGACGATTCTTCCACATTGAAATCGCTCACCAGCACCCAACTCCAACAGCTTCGTGACATTGGCGACAATGTCGATTCTAACCTCGGTTTTGCAAAGAAGAAGCTTGCTACGATGCAGAAAGCGAATAACATAGCGCTTGCCACCTTTGGACGGATTGTCAAGCGCCCCCTCAATGTCCAGAGGGATTCACGCAACTTACACTGGGACACGGAAAGGTGACTGGCTCCTTTGTCTAAGAGTGTCTTGTCAGGTTCTAACATGTCATTGCAGGTTTTCGATGCCGAACTCGGTCAATATACAGCAGATGGCTGTAAAGGCAGTGTGAGGGTGGCAGCCAGTTAGAATGCTCCTACGTACATCACCCAATTCACATCTTCCAAACTTTGACATCCAGCTCTCTCCGTCTCTGCTACCCCCAGGGGTATCTAGCATCCCGTCATTTCCTCGCAAAACTTTTCATTTTCGTCGTCTATATCAATGTTCTACTTACACTCTTGCGACTTGAGTTTGGGCACTCTTTCTTTCCACTACCTGAGGTGCACTTATAGCTTTTCAAATTCAAAATACGATCTAAATGTCGATGCAGTGGACCGCAGGCTACCTCTTGACGGGCTGAACACCTGCTAGTGGGGCTACTCCTCACGGTGGTATCGAGCGATCAAGACTGCAACCCGTGTAGGGGTATATCAAGTATGTCGAGACTCATGACCTAGTGCTATGCAAAAGCGACAATCTCCTAATTCACGCTTCCTTAAACTTCAACACCGAACTGTTTCCGTTTCTGCTCCCCCCCAGGTGCGGCTCATATCCATACCATTGCCTACGGGTAATCAGAGTATTCGAGTCCCTAGGCAGATTCACAGGCGTTCCATCAGTCATCATGCTAAAGTGCCAAATATCTAAGGTCACGGCAAAGCAAAGACATGAGAGACCTCAAAACTCTTCATTATTGGAGGTAAGAAATTAATCCTTGCTTCCCTCCGGAGGCTCCCTGAATTCCAGTCTGCTTTGGCAAACGCTCGCTACTGAGTGTTTGATATGCACTTACTCAGCTTCACCCATCTTGAATCCACCCAGATCGTCATCACCGGAGACCGCCGCTTTCGGCCAGATGACCATGTCAATGGCCCTGTCTTCATATCCCTCTTCTGGTCCCATGTTCAAGTCTTCGAGGCCCGGGTTGTACTTGTTGGCCAACTTGTTCAGGTGATACAGTGACCCAACGCTACTACTACCCTTGCTCTCAACGTCATCGATTGACTCCACTTCCTTCACTTTCGTTCCTTGAAGCGAAGTTCCCTCATATCCTCCGTTGAAATCTGGGAGATGATCGTAGTACTCATTGCGACGCTTTTCCTTCCATTCACGGGTGCTCTCGGAATCGCCGTCCTTGATATCTGTTGACTTCCGCATCACCACGTCGAGGGTCGCCAACCATTGGTCTCGAATGGCAATGGCTCCCTTTGGGAGGGTTTGTACATAGGGAATAGACTGCGAGCGAGGCTCCTTGGGTGCGAAATATTGTGCCCACGTCTTTTGCTTGAGCATATCCTGGGGTGGGTAGGGATGTGAAGACCGGCTCCATGCTAAGGCCATCTTACAGAGTTTGTAGTAGATTGGCATGGCGGCGTCGCAGAAAACCTTCTGGTGAGCGGGGTTAACCCAGATTGTATCGCAGTTCTTGAGGCGCTTGGTTTGGCGGATGGTGGAGACTGAGATCGTCAAGAGGATGTGGCGATCCTTTGGGCCAAACTTCTTGGCGGGGAGATAGTAGTAGGAGAGTATCTCCGCCAGACCATTGAGGAGCGTCATCTGAAACTTTGGCGTGCAGCTCTGCTGCTGTGGTCCCGCGCTGTCCACTAATCCCAGTTTGTTAGCGATGATTAGCCCATAGATAAGAATGAACGAGGACGATCATACCACCACGGCCTTCGAGCTTCGGGATCAGAGAGAAGCGCTTGAGAATTTTGTCGCCGTCGCGAAAGAAGTCGAGTGTCGGCATAGATGGGGTAGTCGTGCTGAAGCGCTCGACGTCCTCCATGGTGCTCTCCGTGGCTGCAGAGACTGCAGGCTCTAGCTCGGTCTCGCTCTCCACGGTGCTCTCCGTGGTCGCCTTCTCTTTACCCTTCTCTTCCTTCATCTTCTGCTTGGTCTTGCCGTCGATGGTGCTCTCCGTGGCTGCAGAGGCTGCAGATTCTGGCTTGGTCTGGCTCTACATGGATGAGATGAAGAGGGAAGAGTGAGGTGGATCGTTCTAAAAGAGCACGGGTCAAGAGAAAGTTTAAAAACTATAACATGCCAAGCCACGCTAGTGACGCTAAGCCGCGCTAAGCCGGAGGTGAGGAGTGGGACTAAGTTCTGTTGAACGTCCACCACCGTTTGAGGTGGCTCAGCAAGCTATCACGCTAGTCAAGACGGTATGGTTACAACTCGGGTTGCAGCCTAGGATCAGCAACTCATACGGTTCACCTGCGTGCACACCACCTCCCTAGGTATCCCTTACTCCTTTCTCTTCCTTACGGAGTTGTGGTGCTTCCTTGCTGTCAAGGGAAGGGAGTGCCTTTCCTTACTGTCAAGTGAGCGCCTTCCTTGCTGCCAAGGGAACGACCAAGGGAGCGCCCTAAGGGGTAGTTCATCTCGTTCCTCTATATAGTCCGCCTTTACGGCATGTACAAGACAACAGAGTTCACATCAATTTCAACCTAAGTTTACAATTATTTTTAACGCATTCAAGATTAGTGTGCTTCAAAATGTTGGTACACTTATTAAGCACTGTGTTTTGTGCAGTCGTGCGTAGCTATGCTAGAATGACATCCATAAAGGAGGTAGAACTTTAGTTTCTTTGCAACTTATGTAAATAAAACTGCTCTATTAAATATACTCGAAAAGTTCTATTCTTTCCATTACTTCATACACTTTTATAGGCCTTAGCCATTTAGAGCCAGCCGCTGATTACTCCACTATTATCCGAACACACCTTTGGAGGGCTCGCGGGACACGGCTTTACAACTAGGGGCCTGCGAGCTACGATCTCAGCGTACGGAGTACCTCTAATGTAGTCCCGTTACTTTCCTGATTCTCAAATATATAAACTCACTCATTTAGTTCAATATAAACTTATGTTCAATTCAATCTATCTTATAAAATCCTCGAGTTTCCACCAGCAATTAAGATCTGGCGCAGTCTAGGCGGTGCGGTGATGCTGTGCTCGGCCGCTTGACCAAAGACTTCTGGTTTCGGTAGCTTTCCTCTTCTGTGGCTCGGGGGTCGGCCTCTGCTCGGATTTGGCGGTTAAGTTTGAGTACCTCGATGCGAGCACTAGTCGTAGCCGGGCCTAGAGTTGCCATGAAAGCATCTAGGTCCCTTCTCGGTGACTTCAAGACCTGTCTTCACTCTTCCGTGGCTCGGGGGTCGGCCTCTGCTCGGATTTGGCGGTTGAGTTTGAGTACCTCGATGCGAGCACTAGTCATAGCCGGGCCTAGAGTTGCCATGAAAGCATCTAGGTCCTTCTCAGTAACTTCAAGGCCTGTCTTCAATCGCTTATCGGAAGCGTTCTCGTCGTCAGCGTTCGTCATATCGGGGTCTAGGTTATAACAGTCCATCGTCCGTCTCAGTCATTTCAAACGCTGTCCTTAGCCACTTTTCCGAAGGACGAGCTAAATCATCACCCGCCCTTTTCTTTTCGTATCACCGGGCTTCCTAGGCAGCGCCAGATGCGACCTCTGTTCGGGCCAGAGTTTCAGATTGTCTCTTCGAACTTAACCTTCTCGTCGTTTATGCTCACAAGTTCCTGAGGCTTCACGCAACCTTCTGTCACCTATTGTCAGGCCTTGGACGGCCTTTTCCTTTGTTTGCTGGACTTGTCCGCCCTTATATTTTCGGAAAATGGCCACTACGTTGTCATACTCCTTTTGCAAGGACTTGTATTCAACCTTCTGTTCCTTTGCTTCTTCCTCTAGTACTTGGACCATAGCGCAGATACTGGCCCACTGGCGCCAGAGGCGGCCAAAGTTGGTGTTGAGGTGGTGGAAGTAGATAAGGTGCTTTTTTGAAGAACTTTACTTCTGACAGGTCGTTAACAAAAGCAAAGGCTAACGGCGTGATGCTGTTGAAGAGATGGGTTGTTTCAGCTGGGTATGCTTGGGCAAAGGAGATCATTGCATTGAAATCTCCTAAACTGTTCTTAAGTTCTTCCTCTGCTCCGGGTTTTAGAACAAGGTCCGGGTTTACCATCTTGGCTCCCTTAATGATGTTCCTGCACACTGTCCTAGGCCTGGTTTCGCGTGAGAGGGTAACTGCTTTGTCGTATTGAGAGGTAACAGCTTCCTCCCGGAGGTTTATATCAAGGTTGTAGCTCCATGCACGGGAGCTTATGCCAGGAAACTTACAAGGTACTTGATCTTCAAACGCTACAATAGTAACGTTGTTGGTGAAATCCCCTTCTGCTTCCACATCACCGGACAATCCTTCATTATCGGATTCACCCATGTCCTGGTCCCTCCCTCTACTCAGGTTGAAGTTGATGTGAACTCTGCTTGTATTGTCGTGGCCGTACGGGCCGAATATATACTAATAGGAAATGGCCCACCCCCTAGGTCTATCAGCTCAGCTGAATAGAGGCCAGCTGAAAGGAACGGACCCAGCTGAGAGGACTCTGGTGTAGCTGAACAAAGGACCTCGCCACGCTGTCCGTAGGTGACCGTGAACCGTATGAGTTGTTGATCCTAGGTTGTAGCTGTTACAACCCGAGTCCTCTCTTATTAGTTGTTTTCGGCGTTCTGATGCTTCTCGGAAGGCATGGAAGCGGAAGTAGGGAATGTAGAAGGGTCGGGAAGCAACGGTGGGTTAGACTTTGAGGGCGGCATTGCTGCTTGCTTGCCGGCGGCTCCTGGGTACTGTCCTGTAGAGCTGGACGCTTCTATAGCTTTGCTTGATGTGCCTGATGAGGCACGACGGAGATCTGTAGAGTTGACGCCCTTCTTTAGGTCCGTCATAGCGATGGCGACCTGTCGCAACAGGTGAAACGGTGAACTGAGTTTCTGAGTGGCTTGGATTGCTGGATGTGGTCCTCGCGAGGACAGTGGACGTTGTGGGAGGTATCACAAAGTGTGAGGACCCGATAGGCAAACAGCAATTAGAAAGGGTTGCATTGCTATGCTATGGAAGTTGTGATACAAAGAGAGAAGAGGGGCAAGGGTGCAGCCGCCAGAAGTAGGTTCCTGGCGCGTTTGGCGCTAGCTGCTAGTGCGCCCGCCTGACGGTCACGTGACCACGTGACGTCTTGTGACTACAGGTGAATGTCGCTTGCAGAACAAAGGAAAAGGCCGTCCAAGGCCTGACACCTATGGAAAGCTACTAAGGGCAGCATCTGCACCATGACTACTTCAGTTGCTTTCGCTTGTTCATGGATGCTACTTTACCTTTGTTGGTTGTTCGTGTTTATCACTATCTATCTCTAGAGCTTGAACTAATATCACCAGCGAGACTCTTCTATCACCGCCGAGACTCTCACCTGCTTGGCATCGCCTCCTCTATCGCCCGTCAAGCTAGATGGTAAGCTTAAGCTCTGAGCTTATACAAGCTTCTCAACGCTCAAGTCTTCCAAAGGCGTTCGTGTCAGGGAAGAGCTGTGAGGCCTATTGCAGGCGCAAAACATCTCGTGCATATACCCTCATCTTCTAATTCATCACCTTGTCCCGTGACAACTTTGGACCAGAAGAGGACAACAATGACAGCGCTATCGATATACTGAAAAATTTACCAACAAGCACAACCGGAGACTCTAAGATGTAGGCTTTGGACTAGAAGAGAGGAGCAAGGCAGGGCTATCGACATGGCCACCTTCCCGGAAGCCGCGGTTCCATTGTATTGAGAGGATGGCATTACCCGGCTCTTAGTTAAGTAGTTTCATGAAAACAAAAATGCCGGTGGGTTAGCTGTTGGGACGAGAAGTGTAAGCCATATACTCACCGTTCTCTTCGTCGTCGTTCCTGCATGGAAGGCGTGGACACGTAATCGTAGTCAACGTTTTTGCATGTGGGTATACCATGTTTCTTCAACGAGCGCCATGCTAGCTCGAGTAAGGAAGGTGCCATTTTAATACTGGACGTTTTAAGGGACTAGAACCGGGACTTATATAGGTCGAAACGGGCGTGTGATAACGGACATGAACTAGAAGGATGGTGAAGCACGCACGTCGGTTTCACGTGATGCTAAGATCTATTTTGCTCAATACGATAGATCATCATTAGTATCCCCCACTGCGTAGCGAGAACCACTGTGTAACTCAGGTTGAAATTGATGTGAACTCTGTCGTATTGTAGATGCCGTAAAGGCGGACTATATAGAGGAGCGAGATGAACTATCCCTTAGGGCGCTCCCTTGGTGCCAAGGCCTCGGCAGCAAGGAAGGCGCCAAGGAAAGCCACTCCCTTCCTTTGACAGCAAGGAAGCACCACAACTTCGTAAGGAAGAGAAAGGGAGAGTAAGGGACACCTAGTGAACCGTATGAGTTAGGCGCCAAGGAAAGCCACTCCCTTCCTTTGACAGCAAGGAAGCACCACAGTGAACCGTATGAGTTGCTGATCCTAGGTTGCTGCACCCCGAGTGTATAGCCCTGCAAAGGAAAGGTCGTTCACTAAGAGGAACATTCTCGGAGCATGGAGAGGAAGTGGTTTGTTTCCATTCAACCTTGATAGGGTCCTCTCAAAATTACCAAAACCTTCCGCCGAACCCACTATTCCGAACGTTGATGAGCTGAGGGTGGAGTCTCGTGCGGAGTATGAAGCACTGCCTACGCCTGCAACGCCAAGATCAGGAGAGGCTCTGACATCGCTACTTGATATGATCAAACGGGTCCCTGATGACGAAGCGAGCAGCCAGCATAAGGCTAGGCTCCATCAGAAGGTGACGAATGCCGCCCAGACATATCTTGCCAAAATTGCACTCCTTTATGACCGAAATCAATTCTTAGCCAAAAGTAACAACGAAGGCAAAGCTCGCCGAGCAGCCGACCAAGGAGTACTAAGGATAGCAAAGGTGATGACCTATGAGGACCTCGAAAAGGCACGAGCGGAGCGCGCTTTGAAAGATGCCAAGAAGGCTAAGAAAGAGGCTAAGAAAGCTGAGAAAGAGGCTAAGAAGGCTGCCAAAGAGGCTAAGAATGTCGCGAGTGCTGCACTAGAGGCAGAGGAAGCTGCCACGGGTAAGAAAACACGCGGTCGAAAGCGGAAGAGCGCTGCGTCGGGGGTAGATGTGGCAGAGCCAACGGCCAAGGTGGTGCGAAGAAGCGAAACACAGGTTGCGGAAGGTGAGCAAGAAGTAGGTGCTCCAGAGCCAAAGATCAAGGCAGCGCGAACCAGCAAAGGGCCAGAGCCACCGCTATCCACAGTGGCACATGCGGAGGATGAGACGGCACTAGAACCTTGGAGAGCCGCAGTGGCGCAAACGTGGTAGCAGAGAAGAAGAGCTGTGATATTGGATTGCTAATTAGATGTTGCTGGCGAAGCAATGCCTTCCGACGTACGGATCTAATGATAATCCCTACGTAAATTCTTCTTAGAGATGCTACAGTGCGCTTACGCAAAGCTGAGCAGCTTCTGTCGTCCCGTGATGAGATTATGGACATGCTTTTGAACCTTCTCGAATCGCACAAACTTGCAGCTCTCACTTTCGAGGTGATTGAAAAGCGCCGCTAAACTTACGAATTGGCCGTTGCAGCTGCGGTTCGGGCAACGATATAGCTTTTCGCTGTGGACCAATGAATTCAGATGTTGGTTTAGTGCTTGAAGAGTGTGATGCTCTCGGTGACAGAGGTAGCACTCGTAGCTGGAGCCGTTCCAAGTCGCATTTGTTGCAATGTTCTGTATGTCGGAGTCGGGGTAGGTAAGCAGCTTATTCGTCAATAAGCCGCTGGGGTCGCGCTGACTGATAGCCTGAAAAATTGTGCGGTGATTGATGTTCTTGGCTCGCGGGCATGAGCCAGTCTCAAGGTGGTGCGAAACACCGCTGGCCGTGGTAAAAGCTGCTTGACAGAAGGGGCACGCAACGTTCTTGCCGCGGTGAGTGCTCGAGTTGAGGTGCTTACGATAGTCAGTAACATCTCTGGACTTGAGAAAGAAGGTACAAGTAAGCACTAAGGTGTGCATGAAGAACATACCATGTTCAAGGCATTCTCACTCTGAAATGCTTTGCCACAATCGTGGCAGTGGTGTCGCTTGTGGTGATTTACAGCGTCCATGTGCTGATTGGCGGACAATTGGGTATGAAATCTCTTACTACAGGTCTCGCACTCGAACTGAGGCTCCCGGTGCCCCGTGTCGTCCATGTGCTGATCTGCCGAGCTTTGGGTAAAGAACTCTCGATCGCATGTGTCGCATTCGTATCGTGGGGCCCAGTGGTTAAGTGCATTCATATGCTGGATAGCAGCTAGCTGGCTGCGAAACTCGCCATCGCAAGTGTCGCATTCGTATCGTAGGCCCCAATGGTTAAGTGCATTCATATGCTGGATAGCAGCTAGCTGGCTGCCAAACTCGCGACCGCATGTTTCTCACTCATCGTCATAGTACATCTTGAGCTAGTCCTTAAGGGTCAGTGTGTTAAGATTTGACGATAACAAATGGTGAAATCATGGATTCTCCAGGATCAGTAAAGGTTGGTCTACAGGACAGCCGGCGGGACAGCACAAGATAAGTGTCGCTGCCTCATCACTGTGCCACCACAAGCGCGGAGTGCGGGGCCGTTTGTGATTCAGAGCGAATGAAAGGCGGCGCTCGCGCCAGCAGCCAAGCACAAGTCTATCGTTGCAGGCGCCGTCCCCTGGGCCGTCCGTAGCTTTGGAGTTGGCAGCTAGTCATAATGCTGGAATGCTAGGGCGAGGTACAGCTCACATCGTTCCGAGTATGTGACGACGATGCGTCATTGAGCTTACCGATGAGCCTGCATCACCGGAATGCAATCGATGCGAAAACGGAGAGTTGCAGTCGTGCAAAAGCGATTTCTAGCCCGAAGTCCAATAGCCGTGGCTCACCGCCTTAGCCACAGTCATGTCATTGGCTCTCTGATTACGTGGCGCTGCTGCTGAGTCAACCGAAGAGCCCAGCGCTCGGACGATCCGTCAGTTTGCGCGAGAGCGACGGCTATCGAACAACTTCATGATGCAGCATAGCATACAGCTATGGCAACATCGCAGGCGGATATAACGCAGCATCGACACGTCACGCCACCCTCAAGGTCTACGAACCAGCCTCTGACGCCTCCGCTGACCGACAAGAAGCCATTCACGGAGGCGCCTCGCGTTATCGCGC
This sequence comes from Mytilinidion resinicola, assembly GCF_010093595.1. Classification (NCBI taxonomy): domain Eukaryota; kingdom Fungi; phylum Ascomycota; class Dothideomycetes; order Mytilinidiales; family Mytilinidiaceae; genus Mytilinidion; species Mytilinidion resinicola. The sequence continues at coordinate 86,533 of NW_022985458.1, read as the reverse complement.
AGTTTAGACAAATCCAAGCGGGAAGGGACACTGGGCGAGAGCCGTGGAAAGAATTTGAGCTTGCACAAGGAGAGTACGACCAGATAGAGATGACGCTCCAGCAAGACGATGTGCTTTCGGGATACGTGGAAGACAAGATACGGTTAGTGGACCTCAGAGACCGCGAACCCCAACTGACAGAGGACTTTGGCAGGTATGACTACGACGGAGACAAGTGCACATTAGTTGTTTGCATGCCCACTGAAATACACGAACGCTTCATCGACGCAGTGGAGGATGACATTCGGAGCCAACTGAAAGCAATACGTAGCGGATCAGACAGGAAGGCTCGATTCGCGCAGAAAGTGCAACCAGCACGATCGACTGAAATACGTTTCGCTGCTAGTGCTTCATCGAGCAAATCGAAGTACGAGCCAGACGCGTCATTCGGGCATGACGATGCGCAATATCCGGGCGTCATTCTTGAAGTCGCGTACTCACAGAAGAAAACGCGCCTACGCCGGTTAGCCGAGAACTATCTACTAGATTCAGACGCCAGCGTACGGGTTGTTGTTGGCCTAGACATTGAGTACGGCAAGGACTCACGCAAAGCAACGTTATCGATTTGGCGACCCCAGTTGTTCAGGACTGCGAGTGGGTATGAATTACGAGCTGTGGAAGAGGCCGTTGATGAGGTAGGCTAATTACATCTTCATGACTATGATCTGTCCTTAATGGTCTGACTTTTGTACTAGGCTTTCCGTGACGATGAAGGACACCCTGTTGAACACCCTGGCCTACGGCTCCGCCTGAGCGATTTTACCTGCAAAGAACTTGCGGAGGAGGAACTGGGAGATGAGGATGCAGAAATTTGCATATCTGGGATACAGCTCTGCCGATATGTTGATGCGGCAGAGAGCAAAGTACGGCGAGCACTGCGCAAAGAATCCTTGGCTGACAACGTTAACAAGCGGAAACGGTCGGAAACACCTCCTGAAGAGATCCAGTCAAGCGATGACGCTAGGTACGCTAAGCAAGAGGAGAGAGCAGCGAAGCGCACTGCGGATCATGACATTGATTATGAATACATCATCAACCAAGAGCCTCTCAGAGTAACATTAGATCACTTATTTCCATCAAGCAAATGCCTTTACGATTCTCGTGTCGCGTTATAACGCGTCATTTTGCTACTACACAAAGCGAAGGCTTATCGCAACCGCATCAGCAAGACCGCGGCTACGCTGTCTGCCTTCCCTGCGTTTCTCGGCGTCGTGACGCCCTATGCATCTCCATTTGCTTCATCGTGCCCCTGCCTGTAACCACCTTCCCAGTGTCATCTCTGAAATTGTAGTCCCACACGTGCTCGTCTGGATCCTCTCGGGAACGGAAATCTGGGGCTGCCCGAGGCGGTAGGTTAGGATCGGTCGTATACCGCCACTCTTTCTCAATTGTACGGCGTGCGGCTAGTGTCATTGCTGTTGTTTTGTGTGAATCTTGCTCCTGCAGATGGAAGAAGTTGCTTCGAAGGCCCCAGGACTTGCCGTAGTCGGGACACGAAGGCAGCTTACATGGATAAGCCCATACGTGGTCGGGAGGGAGGTCAGGATCAGCATCGTCAACCTCATCATCGAATTTAGAGGGAATAGAAGGGCTGGAGATTGAGGTAGTCATGCTCTGTTCGCTAGCGTGTCTTGTTTGGCGGTGGGGAACGGTAGCCTGCTCCGGCCTAACTTCCAGGGTGGGGCTCCATGACTTTTCAACGGGGGACTTCGGACGATCATGATCACATGGCTTCTCACCATCTATTTTAGGATAGCTTCCAGCCACAGGCTTGGCTTAATGGCCAATGTGGCTTAGATTACAAGTAATTATTACGTGAGACGTGCTGATGGCGTTTTGGAATGACCAGACTTGCATCGCTTAACTGCAAGGTACTGACAGGGGTGGCGACGTTGCATGAATTATCCTCGTATCGCCGCCATAGGGCTGAGGATGACGTATAGGCGTGTTCGTAAAGCTAGAGGGTTGGATACTGCCATATGTAATGGGCTGCGCCCTGGTGGGTGCTCCTACGGCTCGGCCTCCGTAGCACGGTGCTTGCAGAGCCTCAACGGTGGCTAAGTGTAAAGGAAGAGTGCACGGCAGGAAGCTCGTAGACGGAATTGACGATTTCGTGTATTGAGAGACGAATCCTTGAGGAATCGTGATGCATGGCCTGGGGCTATGTATACCCCGGCCTAAGCGAGCACGTAACTCGCAGAGGTCTCGCAGGCCATACGCCTGTGCAGGTGGCTGCATGATTCGGAGAGGATGTATCTGCATCCTGTCCGGTGGCTATATACTGTAGGTGCTCCGGTCACCTCACATTTTTATTCACGCCGTCATTCGCTCCTTCGCTTAACCACCCCTGCTAAATCGCGATTAGAGGGTGTCTCCTATGACCGGAATACTAGGAAGAAGGCACTATTATAGAAGAATATCGTTTCAAGCCTAGAAAGCCATTTCAGCCTAACAATGTAGATTCCGAGAGTTTCTCCGGGTAGATCAAAGGGCGGGTTCAAAGCCTTGTGATGCAACGTAATCCTTGGCACAGTCTGGCGAGAGGCCCTTGTTGGTATTGAATTGTATTAACTAGATTGCGACAAAGACGTGGCGGCGACGCGGACTGGTCGATCATGAGTGCCAAGCCGCGTTTTGGGTTGGCCCAGCCACCGTGTCGCCGCGGCTGGATGCGGGCGGTCAGAACATCGCTGCAGGGACCAATTTCACAACCAACATCAGGTACTCCGGAGTCTCATCCAGTAACGATGTAGGTCATCCTCCAAAGGTGAAGTATCGTTTGACTCTTGCAGCAATTTCGCTGACTCTTTGCAGCTATCGCAAACCGACGCCGGCCACCGCCGTCAATGTACACAGAAGAGCGTCTCCAACGGCCAGCCGACCTCTGACTCCTGATCGTAGATGTTTAAAATCCGAATTGATCATTCGTCAACACGTTGACGCCTTCTGCACCATCGTCGAACCTACCACCGTCGAACCTACCACCGTCCTTTGCACAGCGCGCTACCGGATCTACATTGCGTCTACAACTAGCTACACACGAATCTTGTGCTGGAGTTGGCAATGCTGCAAAGCCTCAAAGCCACACCGTTAAGATGGAATCCAATAATGACCCGAAGCGAGTTGTTCTTCGTTTTCACGTTCAGCACGAGCTGGAGGAAGCAGCTATAAATGAACGATTTTTCGCGCTATACGGCCCTGAACCTCCGAAGAACGACTTCTACTCTCACTTGATGGCCCCTAACGAATCTTCCAAGATGCATATCGTTCTAGATATCCATTGTAAATCGCACCCAACCATCGACAACAGCAAGATGGCATACGAAGTCTTCAAAGTAGAAAAGAAAGACGAATTGTATGTAGCCATACCCCCCGCAGAAGTTCAAACTAAGCGATGTGTTAGTGAATTCGAAAAGCTTAATGGTGCTGCGTGTAAATTTGCTCGCGTGCGCTGCGAGAGGATCAAATGGGGCACCGACCGATCTTAATCTGAAGAATTGGATGGCGATCGTGCATTGCACGTAGGACACTCTCCGCCCACGTTCGTATCTTGAGGATCAAGGGACAATGGTAAGTCCCTTAGCTGTCCACTTGGAGGCATACAAAGTTGTTGGTTCGGACGAGCTCGTGCTGCTGCACATCGAAGATAGTCACCCCGTACTTGATGTTGAGGGATCCGGCGACAATTGGCATACGTTGTAATCTAGATGTCGCACATGTTGAGTTACGTAGATCTATATAGATTTAGAAAGATGTTGCTGAGCAACAACGGTAAAAATCATGGCACGCTCGTTGAAGATACGGGCGCTAACTTGTCATGCGGGCGTTCTCACACTGTTGCCTATTCAGCCACAGGATTGGCTTGGCCTGCTGACAGAAAAGTTTTATTACGTCTAAAACTAAAACGGCGTTCGGCGCTAGCCAGGATCGTCATCTCTTCGATCGGAAAGTACCGGTCGGCGTCGCCACGCTGCATGAATCAGCCTCGGACGGCAGCCATAGGGCTGATATTATCTTATCAACGTACTAGTGAGGTCTATACGCATAATACTACTAACCTATGGCTACTACGATTAACGGGAAGTCGATGGTGGAGCTGTATTAGATGCGCCTTACGATGCTCCTAAGAAGAGGCACCCTACAAATTATGCGATAACGCCGTAATGTCCCCCCCTAGGTGGCGCAAAACCCCCTATACTGCAATAAATCTTTTGTTTAGGTATTTTACTCGGGGAGGGATAAACGCACACCCCCTAATCACTCCGCGCACACCCCCTTTTCACTCCACGCACACCCTGTTGCTTCACCGCCTTGTAATTGGCTTAGAGGGCTACTCCATAGCCTCCGATTCGCTCGCTTAACTCGCTCACTAATTCCAAATGCTCTCTCCAAATGCGGCGTGTACACAAGCAATTGCGTCCTCATCCTCATCCTCCTCCTCCACCTTAACAGTTCACTCACCATGGCCCTCCAGCCGCCACGGCTGGCGTACTACCCTACAGCAGAGGAAGCGCATATTGCTCTACAAGCGCACGCATCAGCGCAGGGCTACGGCCTAGCAAAATACCGTAGTAAACCAGACAGAGTAGACATACGAGCATACATACCTCCAAGACGCATGCCGACAGCTCCGCCGCCAGCACCGCCTATTTCTGTAGTCCCTCGTCCAGCTCCTGTCGCTCGGAATGCCTATCAGTCGACAGCTACACCGGTTGATCTTTCTCGTATTGATCCAGCCCTTCTTAGGCCTACAGCTGCATCTACAGCAGCACCTACGGCAGCACCTACGGCAGTACCTACGGCAGCACCTACGGCAGTACCTACAGCAGCGCATACAGCAGCGCATACAGCAGCGGCCTACAGCTACACCTACGGCTGCACCTGCAGCTAAGAAGCGCGGCCGGCCGCCTGGTGCAAAGGATAAGGTACCACGGAAAAAGGCACTTCAGAGGAAAGATAGTACTCAGCCTACGCCTCAGCCTATGCCTCAGCCTCAGCCTCATCCTCATCCTTAAGCACAGAGGCTTAGCCGAGAGGAGCTTCTACGTCAGCTTGCGACGTATGATGAAGATATTGAGGCGGAAATTGACCGAGATATTGAGCAGGCGGAGGCGGTGATGCGAGGGGGCTAGGCTCAATGCAAAGGAGCCGTAATAAGGTGAGGTTTTGACAGGTTTGGCATACTTGTAGACACGTAGGCACTTCTAGAATAGAATTTCTATTCTATACTTAGACTTAGACTTATACTTATACTACGTGAGCTCGTACGTGAGGCTACACGAATCGGTGAGGCTACAGAAGAGCAGAATGCTGCCAGCCTATTTCACGCCGATTCGTATAGCCGTACATGAGCTCGTACGTGAGGCTATACAAATCGGCGAGGCTGCACGAATCGGAAAGGCTGCACGCCAATTCGTATAGCCTCACGTGATGTATAGGTGAATAACCGGAGCTCCGGCGCAGTGCTCCGAGCCAATTAGAGGGCGGTGAAACGACAGGGGTTTAGGGGGTGTACAACTACTAGAAAGGGGGGTGTACAACTACTAAAAAGGGGGTGTACAGGTACTAGCGCCCGTACGATTAGCCCTCCCCCAAATCTATAATCTGCTGATAATTTAAGGTCCTACTCCTGGCCCGCAGCTATATATCACTAAGACTATTACGAAGTCAACCGCGATGGCTTTTTACCTTTAATCAAACATAGAGTTATCGTAAAATTGTAGAAAGCTATGCGCGGCGAAGCAATTAAGGTTGTAGTTTCGTTGCTGAATATTCGAGGCGGCTTCACAAGCCCCGTAAGCCAGTGGGCCGCACTATAACCCATGGGTGTTTAGATCTCACTAATGCGAGACCCCATCATCGCCACGGAAGATGGAATCTGAAACATAGCGTGAAAACTCAATCTTTCGGAGATAGCCCTTGTACGTTGGTCGACGGAAATGCTGTCCCGTCCCAAGTGTTCTCGACGGTCTTCGGTGGCCTATTGACGCGGTTGGATTGTGTCTTCAATCAACCTCAAAAACAATGTGGAAGATGCAGGAGATGTGACAAACAGCGGGAGACCAATCTCCACATGAGATCAGATCACTGAAGCGACATTAACAGCGTGGCTTGCGGAAACATGGGCACAGGAGGACAGGTTATAAGGAGGGTGAGACCTACAGAACAGAAACATTTCTCTTTGTCTTGTATGCTTCTGAGTAGATTCGTCTAGGACTCAAGAAAGCTATATAAGAAGCTCTCAAGACCCCGGAATATTGATACAGGCGCTATTATATGTTAGTACGATGCTGCTGGATGTCTCTGGATGTAGACCGGGCGCAGATTTCACGTAGGCAGGGGAATGGGTAATCATAATCAAGCCTCTATGCTGCGTCCATTTTGGTCAGGGGACATGAAATCCTCCTCCCCCTATGTGGAGTGTCATACACCGACATAGATATACGGAGCCCAAGCAATCGGATTGGGCTTGGCTCTTGGCCCTCTCTCCGAAAGCGACCGGACGCCACGCACGGCAAAATGCAAGGCCTGCGCCGTTCGACGAACGTCCAACGAGCCGCCCTGGTCTAATATCCTCGCATAGACGTCACGGGCGACGGCCGGTGCGTATTCGTCCAACACCTTCCAGAGCGTACCGACGACGGCAGGGAACCCAGCCAGCTGGCACGCGCCAGTCATGTGCATGGCCTCGTCGAGCAGAAACATGTCTCTGCTGGTGCCGGCGTGGCAGGCAGAAAGATAGGCTAGCCTTGCCTGTCGGACGAGGTTCGTCCCGGCCATGTCGTGCACGGAGAAGCGGTGGTCCTCCCAGTCGCTGAAGAGGATGCGGCTCAGGGACGGGTTCGCGTGCATCTCGCCGTGGCACGCAAAGTGGACGATCGAGCAGCGCCGAAGGGACTCCAGGACCTGCTCCTTTGTCGGCTGGGCCAAGACTGTCTTTGGGATGGGGAGTAGCTCGGCGATGGCTTGGATCTCGGCTTCCGCGTGGATGAGATCCGTTCGCTGAGGAGTCGTTTTCATGCTCACCAGGCATGCTTCTAGAGGCTGAGGAGCCTCGCCCCCGTTGGACTTCTGTTTGTCAAGAGCCAAGATTCTCTCTCGCGAGAGGGCAAGCGATCTGGCTGTCGTTGCATAGCTCGATATGACACGGTCCAGTGCGGCCAGACCCAATTTCTGACGTCCCGCAGCATGAATCGGGAACAGACTAAGCAGTCCCACGGGAATCCACCATATCCTCGGCCACTTCTCCTCGAATTCCGGCACCTTAGTAAAGTTCAAGAAGTGGAGAATTTCCTCTATAGCATTATCCCACAGCCACTGCAGAATCTTGCCTAAAGCCACGTTGTTGACTCGTCGTGTGACAAGACTGTCGTTGTCTCTGATATCGCTGAGCTTTTCTGCCTTCGCCACGACGTCGTCGTACCGCAGCCGTTCAAGGGGAAGATCGTGGATTTTCTCTTCTGTTATGACGAGGGCGGTACTACCGTAGCGTGAGACGTTGAAGTAGACAATGGGCCCTTCTACCGCCAAAGCCGTGAGCTCGTCTGGGGCGGGGCCAAGTAGGAACCGGTCGAAGCCTGGCTGTTCTCGAATCTCCGCCGCTATGCGGTCAAACTCTTGGACTGCGTCATATCTCCTGGCGGCCTGGGATTGGAGAAAGGATCTGACATCAGGCAGCAGGACGTCTTCCTCTGATCTGTCGAGACGTTCTTGGACGTCCCTGAACCTTTTGGCGAGCTCCGGATGGGCCTCTTCCACATCTGCGGTCTCCGAACGCTCGTTGATGTAGAGACCGGCAATGACGCCGCGTCCGAGTTCCAACAAGCGGACGGCCTCATCAGCCCTCTTGTTCACACGCATCTCGAGAGCTGCAGCGTCTGCTGCAAGTCCAGGAATTTGAGAAAGAATGAACTGCTGATCACTTCGAAGGAGGCTTCGGGATATGACCCTTGGCAAGAGCTCTACAGCTTGAGAGAGCATGCGGCTCGCTGTCTTGACATCGTCTAGGTAGAGGATATCGGCTGCTGAGACTGCTGCGATGACTCGGCGGCCGATAGGGAACCTTGGAGAGTCTAGAACCTCTCCAAGGACGTCTACTGCAGTTTGCCTGTCCGATAGTTTCTTGCTCTGCTTGAACCGCGTTGCCAAACACGACGCGTAGCTGAGCAGTATTTCTGGTCTGGATTGGCTCTCATCACCAACCGACAGCCGTGCTGCTTCCTTGCTGTACGTGATAGCTTCGTCCAAGTTACCATTGGCGGCGGACGGATCTTCGACGCTCGAGGAATGATCGGACTTTGCCAATGCCAGTAGCGCTCTGCTTGCATTTGCCAGATATCGCGCCCGCTCCGGACTCGTCTCTGGGGACAGTTCCAGGGTCTGTCTGGAGTGCTTAACCGCCTCCTTCAAATCTTCCATGGGGCCTCCTCTCGAGTCTTCAGTGCGGCTCTTCGCGTCTTCCGCGTGGTGGCGCTTTTGGAATCGCATCAGCAGCGCAGAGGAGAGATTCTCCAAAATGGTGATGTAGCGCCAGTGACTCTTAGCCGTCAGCTTTAGCGCTTTCGATTGGCACTCGACCGCAATATCAATGTCGTCGTCCAATCCTGCTCTCGAGAATCGCTGCGTGAGGATCTGTCCCAGATTGGTCAAGCAGACAGCTTTGCCGGGGAAGTCGCCAGGAAAGGCCTTTGTTGCAGTCATCGCAGCCTGGACAGCCGCGTTGAGATCGTCCGTCGTCCCTATCAGCAAACTCCTCAGGCCGAGAGCCGTGGCAAGATTGTTCAAGCATGCACTTCTTTTGGGATGTTTCTCTGTGAGGCGTTGTCCCGCCTGTTGGAGGAGGTCTATGGCAGAGTTGAAGTCGCGGGCTGAGCTGGTATGAACTGCACGCTGTATGAGTGCCCTTCCGCGAGTGGTGAGATGCAACGCGTATTGCGGATGCGTTTCAGGGATCTGCTCCATGGATCTGCTCGCGCTCTCAATGCTTTTGTCCAAGTCGCTCTGCTTGCCCATCCATTCGAATCTCGTGGCCAACACTTCAGCCAGATCCCTGAGGTGTGTGGCCTGGGTGATCTGGTTATGGAACTTCGACTCCGTGACAGCGTCTTCGAGAGACTGGACCATGAGTCCCAGGTCGTCTACTGACCCGGTCTGCTCGAAAACTTCGGTACGAACCATTGCGTGGCAACTCAACGCAAGTGCTCTGTTCGTATGTCCAGGCGGGATCGACGCGAGCATTTCGTTTGTCATGGTCAGGATCTTGTCCAGACCGACCTCAATGGATATTCCCAGGTGAAGTTGTTCGATTGAGGCCCGGCAGAAGTTGTTCTGAGCCACTGGCAGAAGTCGCTGATCGTGCGAGGCCAGGTCCATGGCCTTCTTAGACACGATGGCCGCTTCGTTCACGTCTACCACGGCTCCTGAGTGATAGAACTTCGCAATCATGCAGTAACTGCGGTTGTTGCGGCAGAGGGGATGCACCGTAGGCTTGTCGCGCGACGCTTCCTCTGCCGATTTGCAATATTCCATCGATTCCTCGAGATCTTCGACAACGCCGAGCACCTCATATCGCCTGACCAAGGCCAGGCCAAGGTTGGTGAGCATCAACGGGAACTCGTTGGGAAATAGCATATCCAGTCCCGTGACAGCAATGGCTTCCTTGCCGAGTTGTATGGCAGCGGTTACGTCCTCGATCTTGCCCAACAGATCATAACGCCTTCTGTAGGATTCTGCCAAGCCAGCAAGTCTCACTGATCTTGAAGAATCAGTCGTCGGCGACAGGTCGATAGCCTGCCGCTGAACGGCGATGGCCTCCTCCAGGGTGCCTGGCAGACCATTCCCATCGAATTGAGTCTGGAGGCATGCACCTAGATTGCTCAAGGTCGCTGCGCGCTCTTGCGTTTTGCCCTCGTCTTGCTCTCGGCCTTTGGCGTGGCCCAGGTGATCAAGCAGTCTTCTGTTCGTCTCGATGGCCTTGTGCAGCGAGCTGACATGGAGATTTCCAGTCAGCTCGAAGTGTACTCGTAGTGCAATGCCCAGGATGTTCAGTATCTCCCCGTACAGTTGTTGGTCGCTCGCAGCGGCCAGCGCAGCAGCTGGCTGCAATGCGCCGATTGCCTTGTCCAGATCCTCTGGAAGGCCGAGTCCCTCGTAACGGGCAAAGTGTGCCATGCCCAGGCTGGACAACGGGATTTCTCGGCCAACGTCGTCCTCAGGAGAGAGCAGAAGTGTTGAGTCGTATGCTTGGATGCTATTGTCCAAGTGCCCGATGGACTTTGTGACGTCGAAGAGCATGCGATATGCATTCCCTAGCCGGTTCAGGTACACGGCTTTGGTAGCGTTTTCGGCGGCAGCCATTCCAGTGATCTCTCGGACCGTGGCTGCCAGCTTCTCAAGGTCTTCTTCCGAGGTCGTCATCTGGAATCTCTCGCCTACGGCATCGGCCAAATCTGAGAGCAGCGAGAGCCGCTCTGGATTCGTGGTTGTTGCATCGACCACCACCGCATCCTCGAACGCTTTCATGCCTGCGTCGAGATGGTCTCGTAGGTGCGAGATACGCCGAAACTTCCAGAACAGCGCATACCCGTGATTGTTCAGGTAGATCGCCTGGTTTGCTTGGTAGGACTGGTCTGGATCGCCTTTGAGGATTAGTTGAGCAGCGAGCAGGAACAAGCTGGCCATAGCATCGGCGTCTTCCAAGTCCTTTGCGCCGCCTTCCATATCCCAAGAGAGTTCTGTGTCTCGATGCTTCAATCGAGCCTTCAGCGCATAGCCAAGGTCTGCCAGTGAAGTCATCTCGTCGATGTCATCGTCTTCATCACGTAAGAGATCGAGGACTTGACGATGGGCTTCGACGGCGGCATCGATGTCATTGATGGAGAACGTCGTATAGTACTTGTCTCCCAGCGCTAAGCCGAAGTCCCGAAGGCGACGCATTTTGTCCCACCGGTCTTCGGGGGCAGTGCCCTCAGCAGCTCGTTTGAGAAGCTGGGTGGCTTTGTCTAGGCGCTCAGGCAGGGCCAGGCAAGAGAAGTGTCTTGAGAGGACTTCAACGCTGGAAATGGGATCTGGTGCTGTGCTTGACGCTGTCGTATCGGAAACAACGGAATTGTCAGTTTCCTGTTCAGCTTCAGCAAGATCACGTTCACGTTCATCCGATTCGTGGCGACACAGCCATAGCAGCTCGTTTCCAGCTCGATGTAGAATGGCCGCTCGACGACCATCATCCTCGGATGATGGCTCTCGGGGCTCGGGATCTTCTTGCTCGATGATCGCGATGATGTCGCTGGCATTATCAAAATCGTCAAGCTCGTCACCGCTGTCAGGGTCCTCTCTTCCTGGGTTGGTCAAGGGATCTTGTTCGACCGTTGGAGGCGGGGGCATCTCTTCAAGCGTCGAGGCAAGGTGTTGAAATAGACCGGAAGCAAATTTCTGCATCCATACATGTGCATATCAAGGTCGTGGCTGCCAGGAGCGGCGAGGAGGGGGATAGCGGGGTAAATGTAGGTACTAAACTCCATTCGTGCGCCGTTGGGCGGAAGGGCCGCGCCGGGCCCGGGCGCCGTGGGCCAAGGTAGATACCCAGACATGTACCAATTCAGGGAAACCCACTGGTTACTTTGCTCTCTGTCATCATCTGCTCTCTAGCCTCATCCCTTCGCCGGTCCCATACAAGCAGCATGGCTCCCGACGCCCTCGACGTCTACCGTAACGGGTTCCTGACCCTCAAAAGCTCGCACCTGGGCCGTCTCGTCACCGATGTCCGCAACCCGGGCGACGACTTCTGGCCCGATACTGACGATGCCCTCCCGGAGCACGACGTGGAGACAAGCCCCTTCATGACGCTGCGCGATGCCGGATCCACCAGCGCGAGCGGAGGACTCGGCGCAAAGCTATCCAGGCTCTTCACGGGGGACGTAGCCTTCGAGGGCAGCAATTCCAACGACCTGCAGACGAATGAACTGCTTAGGTATCATCTCCTGCTGCAGAGACGCTACTTCATGAACATGTGCGCCGCCGAGGACACGCGGAAATGGATGGAGAAGGCCATGCTAGACTACCCGCTGTTCTTGGTGGTGGGACTCATCACCGTCAAGGACGCCGAGGCGCAGGCGGACCGCCAGCGGGGTGGGCAGGCGTCATTCTCGGGGGAGGCTCCCGTGGGCGAGTCGCTGGGCATACCAGACCCCGAGGGCATTGCAAATGTCGGGCTGAACATGCATGCCGGCGGGTCGTCAGGGCGGACCATCTCGTTCACTGCTCCAGGTGAGCGCGTCATCGGCGTGCGGTATCGCAAGCTCAAGTTTAAGGTGCTCAAGAAAAAGAGCGTTGACACGGCCTCGCTGGAGAACAATTCCAATCGATGGGAGATGTTCACGGCGGGCGACCGCGCAGGCGAGGAGGATGTCATCGAGGCGGACTTGGAGGAGGAGCTGGCGGAGGATGATCTCGAATGCGACGTGGATGAGGATGACATGGTCGTTCTTGAGGCAGACGTGTAAGAACTCGATGGGAATCCATGGGATGTCATTGCCCATTCTCTGGGATCGGAGTCGCCGTTGGTGTCCGCCTCTTCTACAGGCTTGCGGTGCCCGAGATGGCCTTTAGTGGCATGCATTCGTCAAGCGAACAGTCTGGAGTGACCGGGAACTCTCGGTATCCGATTCTAGGAGGGCCGCTCTTTGCTGTTGAGAATATGCCGACCAGAACGTTTTATATTTGTGGACTTCTAACTAGCGCTAGTGATCTTCTATGTGACGCCTACTTCTAGTTATGCATAAGATAGCCGTTGAACTTCTTAAATGGATCTCTAAAAATGAATGTGCCTTGCGAGGTGGGCTTGACATAGTATGACCGTTATGAGGGCACCATCTAACGAGGAGGATACGATTAGGGGAGAAGTAGGCAGCAACGGAACAGTTAGAGCAGGGGTCACCCAAGTTCTCGAAAGCGTTATCTAAATCAGATATATACTGAGAGGCAGTTTTAACCGATTGCTTGTGAGAACGGTGAAGACAGAAGCGACGCCAGTGGTGGTGAAATTGGGGTGAGCCATGAGGACGAACTCAGTCAGGCTGATGACGTGTTAGTGACAAATTCTCCGCGACGTGAATCAAGCAATCGCCATGTTCGGAAGAAGGGGCGCGGCACGTCACGAACCGCTCTTAAACCAACGGATTGGAGGACCATGCGTACGAAGTCGTCTCGACATGTAACGTCATCCCAACCACGACACCTTGTTGGGCCCAGAACAGACAGGGTGACTTAGTCTAGCTCCCCGTAAACATCCTCTCCAAGAGCAAAGGCTGCAGATGAACCCAACATCAATTATAGACTTAGCGCCAACCCCGCCTACTAGGTAGCGGATATTGCTTTTTACCCTGTGCCAGAGGCTTCGTCGATTATAACAGCAATTATCCGTTGCAATAAGTCGATAACACCTCTAGACCCGATAGCGCTTGCTACTAGATTTCTCGGAGAGAGAGGTTAAGTTATCCGGGTAACTAAGGTATTGCAGGATTTATAGTTGTTACTGGGATACTAGTCCGGTAATAGTCTATTAGACTTATATACTTGTTGCAGCTGGACGGTGCTTAGTAGAGACCAGAACAGTAACCCTTATAGCGATGCTGCGAATGTTAAAGCTAAAGACGAAGACGAAGACAAAAACAACAAAGATAAGGACAAGAACAAGGATGCAGGTGAAGATACAACGGAAAGCAAGCATTATGCTATAGCTTATAACCTAAGGTTTAATAAAGGCGGTATACGCTCCCGCAAATAAACGCGTGTAGCGTGGTTAGAGTTGGAAAACCTGCAGTTACTTTTATGCAAGAACAAAATAGCTATAAAGTAGAAGGCAATATTTAAACTCTTTCTAGATTAAACCCTAGGTGCTATACGTCAGTGGAGATTACATCGCACATGGCAGATGAGTTATTTGAAGCGCTCCATGACTCTCAAAAATTCACAGCTGCTCGTGCAATAGCTAGCGAAGACTTTATGGTATATGATATGCTGATGGCAACAGTAAGTACACACACTTCAAAACCTACTCCACTGCTAACCGATTACAGAATTGGTTCCCCGGTGCTACTGCAGATACGTTACAAGCGTCTGGCCTGATGGAAAAACCGACCATGGTGAAGAATGTGGTGAAGAAAGGACGAGAGCCACGCTCACGCACACGCACGAAGAAGACGGGTTTGGAAGACCATCAAAAGCCGCCTCCGCAACAAGGCAATGACGAGGTTATACCGGGTATTTATTATTTGCCTTTGGAAGGCGATAGCGAAAGGAAGATCGCGACCAAGGTCTGAGCTTTGGCTTGTATTCGATAGACTACTCTCGGATACTTAATTTTGCATCAAAACACCGGTGACCGTTACAGTATCGACTTCCATGTTACACAACGGTGAGGCTCGCGGAACGGTTGCGACGTGAACGTGGAGGTGTTCGTCGCGACGCCAAATTTACCCCGAAGACGGTACTGAGAGAGGCATGTCCTTTGGTGGGGGGGAGGTAGTGACGGATCAGAGCGCGTGCTGGAAATCCTGAATTATTGGCCGTAGGATCCGCGTGCGATAATCATCTGATAAGTTCTCACGGTCGCAGCGGAAAGGTTTCGGAGGCCCGTCCGGTTCTAACGGGGGGGAAAAATACCTATGTTTTCCCATGTATAGGAAGGCTCCCTCGGGAACCCTGACAGAGAGGAGGCGCCGCTCACGAGGAAGGGGAAATGGTGAGTCGAGAAAGATCTGGATGCTTCTGAAGCCAGATTCATGTCACCAAAGTGTCTAAGTGGGAAAATTGAGTGTGCAATAAAAGCTAATCTTGGGGGTAGGGATATTGGCACACCCCTTAATCACTCCGCGCACACCCCCTTTTTCACTCCACGCACACCCCCCTCTCTCGTCTCATCTTCTGATTGGCTGGAGCGGCTCGGAGCTTCGTCCGGAGCTCTATTCTCACGTGCATTTGCACATGTAGCCTTTCTTATTCACTTAGCCGTACGTGAGCTCATACGTAAGGCTATACAAATCGGCATGGCTATACAGCCTCTCTATTTTACAGTGCATTCTTTCCGATTCGTGTGGCCTTACATATGAGCTCACGTACGGCTGTATATACGGCTGCACGAATTGGAAAGAATGCGCCGTAGAACGGAGAGGCTGTATAGCTATGCCGATTCGTATAGCCTTATGTATAGCCTCACGTATGAGCTCACGTATGAGCTCACGTATAAGCTTATATACGAGCTCACGTACAAGCTTATATATAAGCTTACGTACAAGCTTACATATGAGCTTACGTACAAGCTCACGTACGAGCTCGCGTACGGCCTCGCGTATAGCATCACGTGCAGAGAGATGTAAAGGTAAATGCCCGGAGGAAGCTCCGCGCTGCTCCGAGCCAATTAGAAAGTGGTGAAGCGCCAAGAGGGGGAGGTGTGCGTGGAGTGATTTAGTGGGTGTGCGCGGAGTGATTAGGGGGTGTGCCAATATCCCTCCCCAATCTTGGCAAGCTGGTAAAAACAATACTCAAACATTCTTGGTTCACCGTCTCTAGCATGAGCGCATCCTTTTAATTGCCCCATGAAGCGCCTCGATCCTACATCGCGGCCCTCACGAAAACTTTGTCTGACGCCTGCGATGACCAGGACTCGACGCAAGCCACTGCGATAGTTTCGGCGAGCCAGAGACGGCCCACCCGACGCCAAGTGTCAACTCGAACGAGAGCGGCCGGGGAGAGCATCGAAGCTGTAAGCCATCCCCTCCCCCTCGACCAACTTTACGCCCACCCACCCAACCAACTTCCGTCGCGTCGTCTCTTGGCGTGCGTGTATAAGGAACGTCTACCACGAAAGAGTCATGTTGGCCGCGCTTGCTCCGCCGCGGCCTGTTACTATAACAGTCGGCTGAGGTGTGTTTATCGAGTGTTGTTTGTTTTATTATGCTGGATCCTTCACCTCTCGGCAGAATAGGATTGCCTGGTCTTGGCCAAGTGCTGACTCAGTAACTAGTGGACCTTGCGAACTCCAGGATCTCGCAAGTGGTCGAGTTGCTGGCACGTGGGAGAAGACCACGTGACAAGCATGTTTCGCCGCGGCGGGGCGTTCCCAGGCCGGAGCATACCGCCAAATATTACCAACGCAGAAACCAGTTTCAGAAGGTGAGTATTAAAGCGATACTAACCTATATACAATTGCTGACTGTCCCGGAAGAAGATGTCAAAGCCTCAAGAATACCCTTCGCCTCCAGCTCCACCTCCAGCTCCGAACCGTCGAACAGGATCGGGCCTGTCGACCCCTTTCAAACCTGGAATAGTTTGGCAAATCTCTTTTAAAGATATTCCCCCTTCAAAGATAACTAAACATGAGTTTCCTACAACACAAGCCAACGCCAGGGACAAAGACAATACCTACTAAGAAGAACAATAATGTGGGCACGTCTCACGTACTCTGTACAACAATCAACTGTCGCAGACCCTACAGAATACGGCATGCGTTGGTTGTTTTGCTCATGTCGCTGTTTTGGCCGCGAAAAGACTCTTGTCGTTGCTCCCTTTGCACCTCGCGTCGGTTTTTCTTGCGAACGCCCCTTCTTTTGCCGCCAGAAGACTCTTGTCTTTGTCTTATCCTTTGCCGCCTCAGCGTCCGGACGACGTCGTAAAAGGCCTTCTCAACATTTATGCACTTCTTCGCAGAAGCCTCCACAAAGCTGCATCCCAGCTCGCGAGCGAGTGCGCTGCCTTCCTTGGCCGGCACTTCGCGTTCTGTCACCCTATCGCACTTGTTTCCCACCAGCATCACTACGGGGCCGAACGTAGAACCGTTCGATTCCTTGACCCGTTGGATTTGGTCGTGAAACTTTTGAATGCGGGCAAAGGATGGCCGGGACGAGATGCTATAGACCAGCACGAAGCCATCGCCATCTCGTATCCACTGGTCTCTCAGCGCAATGTATTCTTCTTGGCCTGCCGTGTCAAGCACTTCCAGCATGCATGACTGCGAGTCAATCTGCACCTGCTTGCGGTATGAATCCTCAATAGTCGGGTCGTAGGTTTCGATGAAATGGTTTAGACACAGCTAGAAATACAGTTAGTGATTGGCATTTGACAGGTGTGGAGGGGCCCACTTGGATGGTCAAGGCTGTCTTTCCAACGCCACCGTCCCCGAGCACCACGAGCTTATACAAAGTCACTTTCCCTGCCATTGTGGAGGTCTGCTGGCCCGGAAACTGCTAATCTGCTTTTGAATGGGGAACGAGATGCGAACCAGAGGTTTGGGATGGGCGAAAAGAAGGAGATTGGTTGGACAGTCTGGCGGTTCGACTAATGCATAAGAACTCAGGGCGCAGGAAGACGCAAAAAACGTGCAGGAAGGCAACCAGTGAGGATGAAATGAGAGCTGGTAAGGCAACGAGTTGACGGACCGCGTCGGGCGTAACATGCTATATAATTTTGAGCATTAAAGCATTTCATCATTTGATGTCTCTGGTCCTCATCTCAGCGCCATCAATGGACCTTATTGGAGGATAGTGGGCGACGGGGCACCGGGGCCTCCGACGTGAGCACACTTCGTGAAATGGCCCGTCAAAGAGTAGGCCGAGCAGCCACTC
The DNA here is from genome assembly GCF_010093595.1 of Mytilinidion resinicola. Taxonomy (NCBI): domain Eukaryota; kingdom Fungi; phylum Ascomycota; class Dothideomycetes; order Mytilinidiales; family Mytilinidiaceae; genus Mytilinidion; species Mytilinidion resinicola. The sequence continues at coordinate 68,876 of NW_022985458.1, read as the reverse complement.
GTGCAGTCGGACGCACAATCGGTGGGGTGGAGCTGGGCGTCATGCAGTCCAGTGCGTAGTTACCAGGGCCAGGGTTGAGCGGAAGATCGACCGAGCAGAAGATCGAGCAATCAAATGTGCAATAAAACGCACAGTCCACAGGGACCTACCCCGCTCCACCCCAATGATTAAGTACATATACACAGAAGCTTATACTCGTTACTAAGCCTTTCGGACTAATTTGAAATTCATGTCCATCACGAGCATACCGCGCCCCCCAGGAAGAAGCATGTCCTCTGTGTCGCTATCCGTATTCTGAGGGGTGATTTCTCTTACACCGACACCTATGCGGCCAGATCCACCTGTCCATGACATGAGTCTATCATCATCGACCGCTTTGAAAGTATGATACTGGAGAAATTCATAGTCCCCGTTGTTAGTTTGTTCGGCCCGGATATCTTCGCGTTAGAATTCGCAGGAATTTGAAAATGTGCCAAAGTCGATCCTACCTCGGGCATCAGAGCGATGAGCTAGATTCCTAGCCGGACGTTCGATTCGAGGGCCGTTCGATGTGTGATGCTCGCTCGCGGAGGAGGTGCGATGCCTGCGAAATGCGTCAATATAGGTATTTGTCACTAGACAAATGGGAGTGCAAGAATTCAGGCTATGGTCGCACAATCTTAGCTGCCGTAGTATGGTGGATGAAGCAGCTTATTCTGTATTCAGCTTGAAGTAAATGCAGTTGACAGACTAAGTCGGCTAGGAGAGGAAAACTGTAATTCGCGCAATAACATGTCAGCATACTCGTAGCCATGGAAGGGATACTCTTCACCTTGGATGGCTGTTAATGCACCACCTGCCAGTGGCTTGGCGAATGGAGCAGGCAAGAAGCGCGAAGAGAGGTGGATCGTAGGTTTGAAACGTAGAGCGGCTTTACTGGGCTGCGGCGCAGGCGACCAGCGAAATGGAGCCAAATGAATGGGAGTGTAACTTAAATGTGTTCATAAGTCGATAAGCCACATAACGGCGTTGGTGCCCAACGGGAAGATTATATAAAAGAATCTCGAGCCTCAGCCATGCCCCGCCATTGAACTTTTCCAGCGTCACGTGCATAACACTGGCCGCCCTTGTCGAACTGTTGAACGGGTAAGGCGTCCGCTATGACGCGCATCTCAACTGTGCGTTGGCTAGCTGCCTGCGGTCTTAGGTCTTTGGAACGATGCTTAAGGCGATTTAATAGTCGTGGCTGCGAACCTGTGCGAGAGGGTGGCGGTGCGTCGTTTTGCGGCGGCTGGGTTGCGGCGCACGCGGCGTTTCAAAGTGGGTGTTCCTCGGCAAACTAGTGGCCATAGGGAACACCTAAGTGATCATCGAGAAGTGCTACAGGATGTCTTCGCACCCTGACTGATACTGGTTACTTATCCGATCTATTGACATTTCCTTCAGGATAACTTTCTATGTGAGAAACATCAAATTAGCTGAGCAAAAGATCGGGCAAGAGTCGAGCAAAAGGTCGAGCAAGAGGTCGAGCAGTCCCACGAGCAGTCCCACGAGCAGTCCCACGAGTAGTCCCACGAGAAGTCCAGCGAGTCGCAGTCGAATGCGCAATCAATGAGATCGAGCAGTCAAGTGAGCAGTCACATGAGCAGTCAAGCGAGCAGTCAAGTGAGCAGTCAAGCGAGCAGCCGAGTGCGCCCGCTTGGTGGAGTCTGCAGCTAGCCGCAGGCGCACGAGCCGATATGCCCCCATATCAACAATAAGTTAGCTACCTTTGCTCTTCTTCGCGACGAATCGGAGTCGGAACCGCGATCCGTGGTGCAAGCTATGTCCGGAGGCATGGCAAGTACCACACTCGTTACCTTACCGTTTGAATCGGCGATCCAGATACAGGCGGCACTCTTCATCGTCATGCCACCCACGCGCCTGACACTTGCAGGAATATTGGAAGGTGAATGGAGGGTGTGACTGGAGTATGGTTAGCACCGTATTCGAAGAAGCAAATACACGTTCACTGACACTGGGCTGATTGTAAAATAACGTTGTAAAGTGGCGATCATGAAAAGGTGTAGGCGATGGAAACAGTACTAGAAAGTAGGGAAACAAAAGGGAGAAGCTGTTAGCATAGGTTTGTGACAGAAGCTTGTTGTTCGCATTCGCAGGGTCGCCTCGCGTCGACAACGTCGCATTGGTCTGGACGGTTGAGACCCGAGTAAAGGTGATTGTGACACGCATCGAGGAATTCAGGGAGAGACGTCTTGCGGGTTTTTTCTTCAGCCTTTTCCTGCGCCTGCTCTGCATTCTCACGTCTGCGTTGTTCTTCTTCGCGTCTGCACTGTTCTTCCTCCTGAGCACGTTCCGCGACCTCCCGTCTACGTTGCTCCTCTTCGCGTCTACGCTGCTCTTCAAAAAACAGCATTTTGTAGTCGGGCGACTGTTGAGCCATGTTGAGGGATAACAGAATAGCAGATGTACTTGGTAGGGTTTGTTGACATCGTCCGGGCGCGTTTTGAGAAATATTGGACCGATGTACTATCGGACCGCAGTGGTGAGGGGACCGCGGTGGTGAGGACGGCGCGGTGGTGAAGACGGTAAGGACGACGCGGTGTTGAGGACGGCGCGGTAGTGAGGACGGCGCGGTAGTGAGGACGGTAAAAACGGAGCGCGGTGGTGAGGGAACCGCGGTGGTGAGGACGGCGCGGTGGTAAGGACGGTAAGGATGGCGCGCGGTGGTGAGGACGGCGCGGTGGTGAGGACGGCGCGGTAGTGAGGATGGTAAGGATAGCGCGGTGAGTAGGGGCGTCGAGTGGTAATGGGGATGTGGTGGGGAGAGGTGAGTCTATCGCGGCGGGAAGTCCTCAGCGCTGAGGCTTAATACTAGCGCTGTAGTCGCTGACGGAGTTGGAGAGTGGTGGTGGAGGTAAGATGGTTGAGGTGATGGCCTGGAAATGTGGCTGTGTGCCTGCATTTAGGCGTACAGAGGGGGGTCAATGCGGTCTATTAAATGCTGCATGCTTGTTCAAGAGTCGCAGGCGGGTGCGAAAGGATAGTACGCGTCGTAGGAGACACTTTGCATTAGCTGTGATGGCCGTCGCCGCCAGAACGCGTGCCAGCGCGATTGAAAAGGTGGTGGGACCATGCGCAGCCACAGGCTGGGCAAAGTTCCGATTTGTGGCGAAATTTACTTGCAGTGGCTGAAAGATATGTGGCTATGCGAAGCCTTTTGTGGCGCACCGCCATATCTTTGGACAAGCCACGTGTCCAGTTTGCCTGAAGCTGCTTCTCACTCGGTTCCCTCCCATAACTATTACCTATCACCATCACTTACCACCGTAAGCTAAGATGGACAGAGCCAGTCCGGTACTGGCACAAGGTGTCCCTCCTGACGTGCCTAAATCACACTGTGCACCAAAGCGGGTGGTCCTCAGATGTCGCGAACAATATTTTCAAGACCAGGGAGCGATGGTTACGGCTTTCTTTGATTCGCAAAATCTCAAACCTCCAGAGGACTACTATACACATATATGTTTTGAACCCTCTTCGCCTTCCAATTTATATCTTGTCCTTGACCTCCATTGCAAAGAGACCCCCGGTGTCGACCTCAGCGAGTTGGAACTTCAAGTTTTCAAAGTTTCGAGAAGAGATGCATTGTATGTTGCTTTAACTATCCACCAGACCTAACTTAATTAGCTTTATCTAGTATATTTGAAAACCTCGGAGAGGCTGCTCGCAAGCTCGCTCGCCAGCGATCTCTTAGTCTGCGTTGGGGAACTAACCAGTCTAATCAGAGGAGTTAGGCGGCGTATTTCCCAAATAAACAGGACAGTCCCCTTCTATATCCGTGTCTTAAGCATTGAGGGCCAATAGGAGATCTCTGAGTTTCCCGCTTGGAGGCATATATGGCTGGGTGCCGTTTTGAGGTGCGTTTGGACAGTAGCTGATATAGTTGCGGATCCGGTGGGGAGGGTCACCGTTACAAGAGTTATATGTCTTGCAAGCCCACTCGCATATTATGTTAAGAGGACGGGCTAATATAAGGAAGGGAGTTTGTAAATACTTGATGGTGAAGCTTTGCCCTGCAGTTGCAATAATGATGATGTTTTGCTAATAAGGACCTGAAGATTAAAGGACTGGGTAAAATCTGTATAGTTAATAGAGTGCCGTCTTTTATATAGGGCCAGAGCAATGCAAGCTGCCATCTCCTTCACCTCAGGCTGCAGTCTTGGCATTTCCGGGGCAATACACAGGAAGCATAGCAGCTTGAAATATGACGTCTCCAGCGCCTACGCAATACTCCACCATACATATCAGAGCATTATGGTTGCATATCGGGCGATCTGCAGGACGATTCATGGACTCCATTTATAGCACCATGGAAATGCGGAGAACCAGCGGGACGGGACGGTAAGCCGATCCCATCCTCCAGCTCCGGGGGTTTCTAGCTACCAGATGCGATTGGGCAAGCAAGTAATTAGCCTCAAATTCACCGACCAGTTCAAAATAAAGTTCATTGGAGGGACAACGGGGCGTAGTTGACCCATTCATCGCCGTGCAGCTGTGACTTTATTGCATACTAGAACCCTGCAGCCTCGACGCCAGGGTCAGAATATCCCATTGCACCAGAGTGTAATCGCTTCAAAGCCGGTCAATTAGTTGGATGTTTAGAGATATGCCTTCTACGCGTCACCTGCTTTTATTATGGCGGCTTAGCTAATATCTAATCGTGCGGTTTTTTAGTCTGGTGCAGCAGCCATATATCCGATTAAGCTATTTTGGCAAGGAAAAATTCATAGCACATGGCTTGATTGGCGGCCTGCCTAAGACAATAAGGCTCTCCTTGTTTTGCAGACGAGTAGTGGTTCGTAAAAAGGGAACAGGATAAAGCTACTGCGTGAAGAGAATTCTGGAAGTGCATATAATAAGTCCACGGATGGCCCCAGTAGTGCAGATAAGCACCCTAATTCAATCCTTATAGGCTACAATAATTAGAATCCCGGCGTACGCGACCTAACAGCCCAGCTTGCCGCATGGATTGCCGCCGAGTTTACAAAGCGGAGGTATAAGGAGTGGGATCTCGGGTTTCCAGTGTTCGCCGTCGAGATTGATGGCGATAATTGGCTGCTGCGTGTCGCTGCTGCACGTGTTGTGCCAAGCACCAGCGCTGCAACCAAGTCTCCCAGAGATGGAGAAGGGGATGCACAGGAAACGGAAGCGGAAGAAGGACCGATGTCGCTCCCAGAAGATGAATACAAGCTCTTCTTCTTTGGACCGCTGGCTCTCGGCAATACATTGACTCTCGAGAGCTCGAAGAGGTTGCTTGCCAACCTAGTTGATATTACGAAGTGGGGGCAGGTCCGAGTTTTGGACGTGGTGGGAGGTGAATGTGAAGATGGTTTTGGAGAAGAGGATACGGCGTTGAATAGATAGCGACGTTCTTTTAATACCCGTTTTAAATTAATAAGTGAGAGCTATCGGTCCAGAAGGACATCCAGGCTGTTCAAAGAATTCTTTCCTTATCTTGGATCTAACTTGCGGCGAATGCATTTTTTTTTTCCTCTGCTATAAACAGCACCTCCACTAGGGACTTAAGAAGGAAGATAGTATCCACGCCAGTAATATAGCACTCGCCGTTGCGAAGAAGTATGCATTAACTGAGCGTGGAGAAATCGGGGACGAGCTTGAAGGGAGCATGTTCGGAGTCACATGATAAAATAGGCATTCACTAAGCAAAGCTAGTCGAAAGTCGCCCCGTCAGCCAGCAGCGAAATCCTCTTGCATCCGGTCCCATGAATCGTTCGGCGGCAGACTCATTTCAGCAAAAGTGGAGGAGGATGAGAGCGTCGGTTTGCGTGGCGTCAGGAAGCAGTCACGTGGCAGTCCGCTGGTATCGGGCGGAACTCTCGGCCCGGCGCTCCAGATCTCAGCCTTGCAAATTTCACCCCTCCATGCCCCACTCACTTAAGGGTCGACGCCGTCATTATAAGCTTTTGGCCCCCGACATGGTATCTGGATCTTTATTGGCAGCATCCAAAGCTGTGCAGGTCCAACGAAGTGCCCTATCAACCGCAGCGGAATTTATCGGCGATGAATCACCCCTACACATACGGGCCGAAATGTCATATCAGCAAAGCATTACATTACGCCTTAAGGCAAACTTCGACTACTCTGAGCGCGTTATACACGACTTTTGCTGTAGCCGTGGTGATTACAAACAAAACTGTATATCAAATTTCTATCGGCAATATCAGCTAGACATGGTTGGCAAGAGACTAAATGCTCTGTATGGACAACTTCATCGCTCGCACTTGGAGAACTTGGTACAATGCGAAAAATACGAATTTGCCATCCAGGAGGTCGACGACTGCCAATTGTAGGTTGCTGCAAAGTCGCAACCTGAGGGGCTGTCAAGCGCCCAAGCGGAAAGTCGGGGAAATTCGGGGTCATTTATTATTCTAGCTGTCTTGGGAGCTGGCCCTCGGCTGACTACCCGCTAAGACTTGTAACATTTACCATGCGAAGATGCGCATCCCTTTAGATGAGAGTAGATAGCGCTTCATCTGGCTAAAGAAGGTTATTTAGTACCGTTTGCTCTCTTACGACTTGTTCCTGCGGACGGCTCGGCCTAGATGTCGCTGGCATCCCTTGGATGATGAAATGGAGCCACGCAAATTTTCCAAGCTTTACCGTGCTTAAAAGTGTTCTATGCAATATCCTTAGCTGCCACTATCCACTCATGATCGATAATGCCTGATTGTGCCATCCCAGAGAGCCCAGTTGTGTCCACCTTCCTAAGGGGTGGAGCAATATACCCAGACGTTGAGAGGGGCATGCGCTTGTGAGTGCGGGACTCCTACCTGGGTGTCGTATTGGTATTGTTGTAATTGTGCATTCCACTGCCACCATGCTTCACCAGATGTACTCTGGGTTGCCGCCGCGGTAGCCGATGAGACAGCCGCGCGAGGTGTAGCCGTAGATTGTGTGATTGCGTAGAATAGCGACGCGGCAGCGGTGGAAGTAACGGCTGTGGTCTGAGAAGGCTGGCCAAGCCACCTCCGCGGCATTTACATCTCCCGTGACGTGACTTACGATACAACTCTGCATTCAAGGCTGGTCTCGTCCTACTGATGCGCTTTTATCCTCAATTGACCTCACGACCAAAACAAGGTCAATTTCTCGTGTACTTCCGACATGATGTTGCGCGAGATTCCTCCACCTCTGCTGCCGAGAGATGGTGCCCTCTTTTATCGGCCACCAGAAGTTAAGCTGTGCGATGACGCCGCGCGTAATGGCGATCTAAAAAGAGTCACAGAACTCGTCCAACAGCTCCTCCACAGCCCTCGTCCATCGTCTGAGACCCAAAAGCCGCACCCGGGGTGGTTGTACAGCTCCATCACCACCGCCATCGAGCGCCATGACCTCGACATGGTCCAATTCCTCCTCGACGAGAACGTCACAACCCGGGACGCCCTCCTCCCCTTTGAGGAGGCGGTACGTTGTCGAGCTTTCGAGGTATTGGAACTATTCCTACAGCATGGATGGGATATCAATAAACCCCTGCATCGGAACGAACCGCCCGTGTTAAGGTAACTCCCCTGTCTTAATCTTCCTATTCTGCTAACAGTCTTTCCGTATTAGCATTCCTCTCTGCACCGGAGACAAAGAAATGGTCATCTGGCTACTCGACCACGGCGCCGACCCCAATGCCCGCTGCGCCTGGGACTACACGCCGACATCGCAAGCCATGTTGGGCGCGCCGCTCGATCTCATAGACTACCTCTTCACCCGCGGCGCCGATGCACGGCGTGGAGAACTGCTGCAGTACGCCGTCCTAAGAGACACGCCCGATGCATTGGATGTCGTGCGGCGCGCTGTGGAGCACGGTGCCCCGATTAACAAGGTCAAGTACGAAAACGAGCCTAAGGTGTTTCGGGAGCGGGAGCTGTTAGGGTTGGGGACGCCGCTGCATCGCACGGCGGAGTTTGGAAGAGCTGAGATTGTGAAGTACTTGCTTGAGCGAGGAGCCGATCCGTTGAAGTTGGATAGCAGGGGGAAAAAGCCGCGCTACTGGGCGGATATCAAGGGCCATACTCAGGTTAAATTGATGTGAACTCTGATTTCTATAGACGTCTAGCTAGTTGTATATATACTAGGGGAAGGAAGGGGGCCACCCCCAGGGTGGCGCGCTAGTAAGTTCAGATGAGCCCTGCACAGCTGAGGCTTCAGCTCGGTTCTCTACAGCTGAGATTTCAGCTGGGTTCTCTACAGCTGATGTTCGGAGAGTAGCTTTCTGGCATATGAGTTGTTGATCCTAGGTTGTAGTGCTGCAACCTGAGTGCCATCCGGCCGTGGGGATTGCGCTTATTCATGCGGAGGATCAGTGGAGTAAGATGCGGTTAAAGGAGATAAGCAATTTGTAGGTCTTAGGTGTGCTGTGGTGAGGCTCAAGCTGTGGCTACTGATTTCTTCCCATCGTGGGTGATCGTAGCAAGGAGGTGATGGCAGGACGTAGGTGATGGCAGGACGTGGTGATCGTAGGACGTGGTGATTGTTGGAGCTGGGTGGTCGTAGTAGGAGCGTTGTTGAGACTCCTCGATGCCTATCGGTGTGCCGATATCCGAAAGAAGTCGGGGCGGTGCGCGGGCACTGTGTTTGGCACTCCCTGGTAGTGACGGGACACTTTAAAATTGGTGCGGACATGACACCTCTAAACGCTTTCCACGCTACAAGGGAACAGGTTAGGCGTGAGGCGCCAAACTTAAAAAATTCAATTATCCTCCTTACTAGCGTTCTTGATGGTGTGCTCAGGGTCGCTCAGGCAGTGTTTAGGGCTGCTGGTCCTTGGCTCAGGTTAAAGCAGCGCCTGCTCAGGTCCCAAGACGGAAACGGAATTGGGGTCCCCTTTTGGCGATTGTGACTATAAAGGTAGGGAATTCAATATTGGAATTACTTGCTACGAATTTATCACGCTCATTTATCCCCCCTCTCAACTCCGTTGGTCTCCCACTGGGGCAGCACCTCATCCAAACCCTCCGATATGGCAACGTCACCCCTTGAGATCGAGACCACAACACACGACGAATCGCCCTAAGACCTGCGAAAATCGAGCCGCGTACCGAAACCAGCCCCGAAAGTCGTAGAAGTAGGTCCAATGCGACGCGGCCGAGCAATAGCCCATAACATGATTAGGGCGGCATCGCCAAGTTGGATAGGGTACATATATCGATATGCTCGTAGCGATGGATCATTTCCCTTGCAGCATGTGCCAGCGCGTCCGTACTGCGCCTGGGGTCGGATCTGGGAAGAGTTTGAATATATCCTTCCAGCCCATGGTCATGTTCTTCCTGTACGAAAGTAACCGCAGGTTGTCCGACTCGAACCACGGTACACGCGTTCGTTGGCGGAAGCGCATATCGTTTCTATTGAACCTCGGATCAGTGCCCATAGCATGAGGTTTGTATTCCGTTGTGTCTTCATCTGTATTCTTGTCCTCGTCCTCGTCCTCTTCGCCCATGTGGGTGTCTGGATGGCCAGCGTTATGATTTGCAGCATCGCTGTGAGGATTGCTCTTCTGGTCTGCCCTGAGCACCGTCCAACCCCGACGAGGACGTGAGTGTGATGCACCATCGTCATATCGGCATCCCAGTAACAACCATGAATCCTGCGATACCTGGGTTATCCGGATGACTTGGCCTCTCTCTCCGAGAATGCTAGTGTCAAGCGCTATCTGGTCTAGAGGCAATGTCGACTCATTGCAACGGACAATTGCTGATACAATCGACAAGGTCTTTGGCACAGGGTAAAGAGTAACATCGGCTGTCTGGTAGGCCGGGTTGGCGCTGAGTCCATAACCGATGCTGGGTTCATCTGCAGCCGTCGCTCTTAGAGAGGATGTTTGCGGGGAGCTAGACCGAGTCACTCTATCTGTTCTGGACCCAGACAGGTGTCGTGATTGGGACGGCATTACTTGTCGAGACGTCCTCGTACGCATCGTGCTCCAATCCTGTAGTCTAAGAGCGGTTCGTGACGTATCATGCCCATTCTGTAACTCAAGGAGGTCGCTTTGAGGTAGGTCCGAGGTGTTGGCGCCATCGTCTTTGCCGCTGACTCTGAGAGGTGGAAAATGGCTGCTGCGGGCCTGCGGCGGCGGCGTCGTCGACATCGGTGTGTGCACAGGACTAGGTGCAAGGCTCTCTGCCTGTGGCTGGGCCGACAGCTGCTTTGCTGAACGGGAGTCTTCCGAGGCCGGTTTCGAGGTGGGGTCCAGCACTTCCATAGAGGTAGTCGCATCGGCGAATGGGGCGTAATTCCGCTCGTGTGTTGCAGATGGCCAGTTTCTCATGCCGACATTATCGTAAAGTGCGGGGGAATCATCGCGTGGGTTAAGTTGTTTTTGTTGCTTCTGGGGTCGCAGGTCCTTGGCGTCGTCTTTGGCATCGGAATTATAATCGAGCTTCCGTTTGTTTGGTGTCGATAACAGATCGCCTACACTATTCACCTTCTCGCAATTGTTCTCCATATCGGCCGGCGAATTGTCTACATCTGTCAGTTTAAGATCGCGGTTACCGCAGCATCTGGTACTCACCGAGTCTTTCTCCCTTATCGACTCTCGAAGACTCTTGACCGGCGGCCATGCATGTCCCAAGCCCCTGCCTAGACGGTGAGGCAGCCGCAGCAATGATGCGCTCAGCTGAATCATCCGTTTGATTCCCGTCTGGCGCCGCAGATTCGGTATTGGTTTGGAGAGGTCGGCGTCCGAGTAGTTCCTCCAGCGTAGGTAGCCCCTCATAGATACTGTCGTCTCCATCACCTGATGGGCGTCGGAGAGATCCTCCAGCTCAGATAGCTCCTCATCGCTATCGCTACTGTCGTCTCCATCATCTGTTGGTCGTTAGACAAGTCCATTGCAATAAAGGCGAAGTGCGTACCTAGCTTAAGACCTTCCCTATCAGCTTCGCTTCCCTCAGCTTCCGAGTCCGAATCGGACCCATCATCCTCGATGACCACCGGATGTTCTTTGTCGTTCCCATCTGCAGGTTCTCTATCAGTGTAAGAATTCAAGATCGGGATATTGTAACGTGCCTGAGTAAAGCAACCCTGCCGCCTTCGCTATCCGCATTGTCGGGGTAAGAGACCTCTCCCTCTTAGAGTCGCCGCTCGGTGCGTCCTCGGATGTCACGACTTTGCGACGTCGAGAAGCCGACTTTTTGGGAGGGTAGGTGTAGGAATTAATTATATCAAGTGAAATCTCTAGAGGCATACGGAAAGAAGGTCGAGTGTGGGAATTAATATAATCAAGTGAAATCGCCGGAGGCACATGGAAATGAGGTCGAGAAGTCGCCAGTATTGCTGTCGCGAATCTGCAGTCGTTGAGCCGTTGGAATCGCCGTTGCCTTGTGCCTTTCTGGGTAGGCCTTTGGCGGGGGAAATGTCAGGGCTTATAAGGTCCTCTCTTCGCGCATAGCCTTCATGTGCAGCATCAGCCTTCGAAAGACACCCCGGAATTCTCAGCAAATTAATGTACGTGATGCATGTGCATTGAGAGGGCGCGAGTCAGAGCAGACTGCCACCCGCAATGCATGAATTGCAAAGGCTTCAGCTTGCCGCCTGGTCAGCGCCCTTAGGAAGCTGCGGTCGAGTCGTATCCATCTATCCGGCCTGTCGCATTCCAGCTGACACCATCGTGACGCCAAACCCCTTATCAGGAGGTTAGCGGCGAAGCAGATCCTCTGCCCTTATTCGTTGAGTAAGGGCTAGACCAACACCCTTAGGAGTGCCATAACCCTCTGCGCTGTATCGGATGATCCGTGCCGTGTCCGATATACGGAAACAGGTGGTTATCAGATGCTCCGTGACTTCATGCATGCGGTCCTGTGCTGTATCTGTTGGTGGCGATAAGCGAGTGATCTGCAACGACCCACTGCGCTGCATCAGACAATTCGTGCCGTGTCCAATGGTGCCCTGCCGTGACTGATTATGGGGATGGGCCGATGGCTTGTAAAGGTGATAACCACCATCTCAGTGCATGTACGTACGCTCTGCCGTCGATGCTCCCCTAAGCTCAACAACCCCTCCTTGCTGTGTCTGGTGGATGCGAGTTAGATAAGCCATATACACTTCATGCGCCCCAAAAAATGACACTCTCCGGAAGGACAGTCACCGAGTTGCGGTGTCGCATCTGGCGAGTGCATGCATCCGAAAGGAGGCCCCCTCCAGAGTCGTTATTGCCGCTGGACGCTTATCTCTTCCCACTACTCTTGGCGTGCTGGCGGATTGACATTGGGTAAATACCATATTGGTGGGGGACTGCAACCTATCGGAACTCCCGACCGCGAATCACTTGGTCACAGAGTGAGTCGGCGGAAGCAGACGAGTGCCTCTAATCAGCAGGATGCTAGCAGGATGCGAAGCAAGCCTAGTACGCCTCGGATTCTCACCCAATCCTGCTGAGACCATCCTTCGTAGCGTTGGCACGTGAGGGCTGTGCCGTGAGCCGTTGCCGTTGGAGCCAACGCCGCCTAAGCAACGCCAGCGTTCCATCCTGCTTGAAGGACCGTTGCCCTGTGTTCTGCGAGCTTGTAGCTGTTTAAATCCTCGTAAAATGTTCCCTCTCGGCTCTCTACCAAGCCGCGATTCTATATAATTGCTAATCTGCGGCGACACCGAGCCGAGACTGATCAGAATAAAACGGAAGGCAAGTGGCGAAGGCGGAGTAAGGCAAAGGGGACGCGCGTTGTGAGACCATCTAACTCCGCCTGGTCCAGGGGCATTATTATCAACAATGTTGTTTCCGGTGCTGCCAAGGTTGTCGCATACATGGTGAGCGAAATGCCTTAGTAACCGCATGAGGGGATACGTGGGACAATATGTGATGCTTGCTGAACGCTCCTTTTATGGCGGGCTGTGCTCCGGTAAGCAGAGACCCCTTCGCAGCCGTGCCGTTGATCCGTCCGCCCACCAACGTTGCAAGCCTGCGCGGACCATGCATATGCGCGTGCCACATTGCTTCGGGGGATCCAGGGTGACGTCCATCCGCCGATTCAGTGGTGCGTAGCATGGCCCCATGCAGCGGAGATCCAGCAGTGGACTAATTACGGTCTGTGGAACAGCTGGAGCTGATAAGTTGCAAGACACGGCGACTCCGGGGCCAATAGCATACAACCAATTCCGCACAAGTAACGTCTGCATAATCAAGCACGGCCGCCGGCTGAAATAGAATGAAACGCAAGGTGGCTAGGAGCTATTTGGGGATACAAGGGAGCTTGCAGCGCTAAGGGGCGGTGTTGCTTTGGGATGAAAACTATCGAGAAAACAAAGCAGGCAGCCGTGCTGACGTGGCGGTTCCTGTGAATCCCATGGATCGGCAGCTGCGGGTACTGGCTCTCTGGAGGCGAAGGGATGCCTGAGTACGGGGGGAACGCCTTTGAGTATCGTGAATGCCCGCACGCCTGAATTGGAGTCTCTTGGATTGAGCGGCAGAAAGGAGGCCATTGCGGCTCTAGCGGTGACAACTGGAGACGGACGTTCTCATCCATTATAACGGTAAGAGTGTGAGGGAGGAATTCGCTGTAGGAGTGCCCGAAAGGCGCTGCGCTATCATCAGTCTAAGACACGAAATTAAGGGAAGTGGGCAGGGCTTGCATGTGCGCGGACGTTAATGGGTGCATGAAAATGGCTCATGGGCAGGACGAGAGGGGGCCAATTAAAAGCGAGCATAAGGAGGCGCAGGCGTTGGGGGAAAGAGAGGATGGAGGAGGGGGGTAAAACGGCGAGGGAAGGACGCTTTTATGGGATGAAGTCGGAGCACGGGCCAGGATAAAGCGGCAAGTCAGCAAGCGAGGGCGCGTTGCCCGCAAAGGAAGCATCCATTTCCTAATGCAGTTCCACTCTTACAGTTATTCCTTAAGTTATAGTTTAAATAAAAAATGGAGCACCTTAGTTATCACCCCCCCTTTCTTTACATACCACCCCCCTTTTCTCTGCGTATCACCCCCCTATATTAGGCCTAGCTCCGGCCCGTATGAATATTGTTCCACCAATCAAACTCACTCGCTTGACTGCTCGTGCTCAATGAAGAATTTACATCACCAGCGCACACTCTCTCGATGCATCAACACCACGTCCTCTACATCACTACCCTCACCACCGTGCCCCTCCGGCCGCCCCCTGGGGCCGCCACGCGTCCGTAGAGGAAGAGGACCAGGCACGTGGAGGAACATCGCATCTCCGGCGAGCTCGTAAGACTACTGCTCGTGCAGATTGCGACACCGACTAGCCAAATTACTATGGCAGGTGTCTCCACAGGCACGCCGGCGGTCGAGCGGACCATTGTAGTGTTGAATAATCCTATACAGTTCACAGGTACAGCTCCAGATCGCTCCACCGGACAAGCAGGCACTCCAACAGCTACTCAGGGCTCTATTTCCTTAGTCCCCGATAGCCAACCAGCCCCTGAGGATGCCCCTATGTCTACACCTGAGAAGGAGGCTGTTTATGGTGAAGGAACCGGTGTGAGGCCTTGGTATACAGGTCTAGTTGGCGTTCCTTTTAGTCAGCAATTGGACGGTGGCCATCTAGGCGCTTTCCGCTGGTAGAGTAGCTAGAGTAGCTAGAGTGAATAGAGTCCTATTGGCCCAGATGATGCATCCTTTCCAGTTTGTGTATACATACTCTCCATTTTACGCAGCCTATACGGAGGCAAGCGAGTAAGTTTGATTGGTGGAACAATATTCATACGGGCCGGAGCTAGGCCTAATGTAGGTGATACGCAGAGAAAAGGGGGGTGGTATGTAAAGAAAGGGGGGGTGATAACTAAGGTGCTCCTAAAAAATAGTGCCTTAAAAAGTTAATAAAATTTAGGGGAGCACTACTTATACACCCCCTTTTTACTATATATACACCCCCTAATCGCTACATATACACCCCTCCCCCTCCTTTTAGCGCCTCGCCACCTTCTAATTAGCTTAGAGCACTGCTCTATAGCCTCCGATTCGCTTGCTTAACTTGCTTACTAATTCCGAATGCTCTCTCTAAATGCGGCTATATACAACACAAGCAATTACATTATACCAATTTGTATAGCCTTATATACGAGCTCACGTACAAGCTCATGTACGAGCTCACATATAGCCTCACGTACGAGCTTACGTACAAGCTCACGTACGAGCTCACGTACGAGCTCACGTACGGCCTTACGTACGAGCTCACGTACAAGCTCACGTACGGCCTCGCATATAGCATCACGTACGGCCTTGTGTATAGCATTATATACGGCCTTACGTATAGCATTACGTGTAGAAAGATGTAAAGGTGAATGCCTAGAGGAAGCTCCGGGCTCTCCGAGCCAATCAAAAGGTGGTGAAGCGCCAAGAGGGGGGGGTGTACGTGTAGTGAAAAGGGGGTGTACGAGTAGCGCTCCCCAAAATTTAACTCTTTTTTTTTTTGTTATGTCCCCCTAGCACAAGCACAAGCACGATCACGTGCCATAGATTAGGTGAACCCTAATCACGTGCGCCCTCGGGGCCTACGTGGCCCGAGGCTCCGGCCACGCCTACGGCGTGCACACCGGAAGGCTATAGAAGCCTACAATTCGCTTGCTCTTCCTGTAAACCCCCCAGTCATTCTATTCTTTTTGTGCTGGCCTGTGGGCAGCCTGGCGTAGTGTTGTAATACGCGACTGCGCTTAGAATACTTGGTGCTTGAGCACGCACAACTGGGTCGGGTTCGAACCCAAGTGGTGTTATCACAGGCAAATTTTTAACGACGCTGCGCTGATAGCGCCTGGATTGGTCTAGAGGACGTCCAGAAGACATTGGACGATGTTGTAGCACGTGTCCAAGCGGTGGACGGCATCGTAGTATGCGTCCACCGCACCCCCGTATGGGGTTTCGCCATCAAAGTATGGCCGAAGCACCCTGAGGGGGCACGAGCCGCATTACTATGCGCTCAGCATATCTTTTAGTCTAGCTGCCAGACGTGATCGGTTTCTGGCAAGACAAGCCCCCTAGCCTGATGTGTATTGTAGACCGAGCCAGCCAGGTGCTGGCGCAAGCCCTTCTTCCAGATGTGCCTAGGATATACGCTTCCCTTGCAAAACGGGGCGATGTTCCTCTCTCTACCCTCCATTATCGTGACAAGGGACGACGCGCAATAGAGAAAAAGGCCCAAAACCAGCAATACCTCACCCAGGAGGAAAGATCGATAGGAGATTGCTACGATCCAGAAATAATCCATGGATTTCTTAGGAGTTGTCTTTTGTATTTAAACACACTTATATAGACTTGTATCGAGCACTGTGTAAGTACTTGTTAGTTAGAGAAGAGACGACCCGTTACACACGTGAGGGTCTATACCCGAACGGGCTTCGCAGGCAGATCGCAGCCTCGCAAGTGCGATCTACTGTATAGGTGCCTTAGCACCTAACATAGGGCTGCTACCTTAACCCGAATTTTCTGAACAACCTATGACGTTTTCCATTTCCCGCAGTCCCTTCAATCATTAAAGGCCGTGAATCCTCCCTCTTGTCGATATTTTCCGCTTCGGGAATCAAAGCACTCACATTCTCCCGCAGACTCTGACAGTGTGGATGGTCATGTCCAAGAACATTCACATATCCTACTGGGGCCTTCGAGTACATTATCCTAGCCTTAGCTGAATGACCTTGACTATGGAAGAGCGAACCAAGGCCCCAGTTTGTGTTTAGTGCTGGGACATAAGTAGCAACACTTTCTGGACCAAGTGCCTTTTCGTATCCTTGCAACGCTCGCTCGTACATCTCTGCCTCGCCCAGCTTGCCCTGGTTCTTGTAGAGGTTGCCCAAGTTGTTGACCGTGTTGAGTGTCGATGTGTGCTCTGCCCCAAGTGCCTTCTCGTATCCTTGCAGCGCTATCAACGTCGCCGTCATCTCCAGCGTAGCCACACCACGCGCCTCAACATCCAACCTTTCGGACTCGGACTCTGAGCACGAGAAGACTTCCATACTCCCAACCACCACCCCGCCCCCTCACGCCTCCCCAAACCTCCACATCGAAATCGCGAACCCCGAAGAACCGCACAAAATCCGCGCAGCCTTCCGCCTCGCGTGCGTGTCTTCCTTCGTGCTGACATTCATCATGGACTTCTTGATTCCGATGCCAATGTTCTTCTCCCATTACGTCTTCAGTAAAGGCTTCTTTACGGCCTGGGTCGTGATTAGCTTTATTTGGGTCTTTTGTTCGAGTTTTGTGAGTACCGCGTTGCCGATTTGGGAAGTTAGGGGGTTTTTTGCCGAGTTCTTTAGGGAGGTTGCGGGGGATTTGGGAGTGAAGCGGTAGAGGGGGAGGGGTGTAAGGGGAAAAGGGGGGTTGTAGAGTTTGTGGATGAGGCTGAGACGGGGGTCTAGATCCTGGTTTCTGCCTAGACACTCGTGAATCAAGTCCTGGTTTCCAGCCTACTTCGTCGCACTGCTCGCCAAGATCATTGCTGCTCATCGGCAGAGTAGTACTGTTCCGACCCTGCGATTCCCTGCGATTCCCTGCGAATGTTTCACAGACGGGCCAGAGCGGAATGCTCAACACTAGCCCAACACCCTGCTGACGATGTAACCAGCGAACATACCCGGCAACCGCCGACTGCCAGAGAATTCGCTCACATCACTCTTGCGCCGCCTCACTTGCAGAAGCGACTCTTTGGTAAAGCTAGAGTTCTTTCGTCTCTCTTCCCTGTGTTAAGATCCCATTTGTACACCAAAACAAGGACAACAACCCCAGCACAATGGTCGTCGGTATACTCGCATTTTGCATATCTCCCGGATGTCTCGTCATCCACCATGCCCAAAATGCGAAAGGGCCCGCAACGATCAGTACGTGATATATCACCACGTAGAGTGCTGAAATAGAATGCCGCGCTTCTAGACCCCAGGCAAAAGCATCGGCGGGTGGTGTGAAGGTACTAGATGTGGTTGTGGTGTTGAACTGCTTGCGTTTCTTTGGGATGGACGTGATCGAAGTCAATGTGTTAAGCTGCGGCATGCATTCGTGGAAGTAGGACCAAGACCAGGGACAGGGTTGGTCGCACGCGTTGAGGTGCATCGCAAACTCGTGCCTGGATATTGGAGGGTTTGTTGCTCTGGGTGGTCGGGGATCATATTCGTAATCTACGCCACTTGGAAGATCTTTGCGGTCACGTATGACCCATCGTGGTGCCAGACGTTTAAACTAGAGGATACGAGGATCAGCAAAGGCCGTGCTGCATGCACTTCGTGAGGAGAAATCGCTCACCTTAACGACCTCACAATACCGGAACCTCCAGAACGAAAACCACAATCTTAGCTTTCCTCGATGAAATTGATATGTTTTCCGTAGAGAGCGATAAAAGGTATCGTCATTGGTCGCACCATCGACGAGGATGTGGTCCATCTCCAGAGGCCGGCGTGGACCTTGTACGCCAAAGAGGACCCAGAGTTGATTCGTGGCGTTCGAAGTTATCGAGGTAGCAATAGGTTGCTGGCTTGAGGTCGTCCCTCCTAGCTGCTGAGACATGTTTGGGCTGGACGTACTTGACCGCCCCGCATTACTGGTAGAGGAAATAGCCCCAGTTGCGGGTGTCGAGGAGGATGACAAGCCAGCATTGCTTGAAGGCGTATATCGCTGACTCGCACTTGATGTAGGAGCAGCCGTGTATATAAATCCTGGGACACGTGAACCCCATGTTGGTCGATCTACTTTAGGCCTGCAGCGATGCGACCAGGGCGGATTGTTGTCCATGATAGGCAAAATATCCCGAATGAGTTCGGCATCTTCATTTGATATCTCCAGCCAGAGATGTTGCCCACAAACCTGCCGAACATAAGCCATCGTCAATACTTCATTGGAAAGCTGTTGATCTTACACATTTCCAAATAACCCTTGTTTCATCACTACTCAAATCTCTCATTCGAGGCTTAAGCGGCCACCAATCCCATTCTAATTGAGTATAGTCTTCAATATGAGCCTTTGCTCGATTGAGAAGGGTGCGATCCTGTTGCGGAGAGAGCCAGATCTGGGTTCGCGGGATAGTGTTGATAACATGGCGCAGCTGCTGCGGAAGCAATAACTTTCTGAATTCACTGAGCAGCAAGCCGAATGGCTTTGACTCCCGAAAGAATCCCTCCATCTCGGCAAGGTTCGAAAAGTCTGGGACGTCGGATCCCGTTGACGGGCAGTACTGGTCTTCGTCTAGAAGGCCGTCGTCGAAGTTGACTTCGTCCTCTAGGCCATGGCTTACGACATCAGACAGCCGTCCCGTGCCGGAAAAAGGTTCGTTAGGTACAACATGCGGAACTTGCGATATCCGTGTGTTGAGATACTCGGCTCGTCTCTGCACCTGCTCCAAGACTTCGTCGCGCTTTTCCGAGTTTTCGTTGTCTACGTCGACATCGAGAAGCTTCGCCATTCCTGCGGCTATCTGGTGCCTCCCACGTCGGCTCTTAAGCAATTGTACGCTTGCCCGCTGCCGCTCGGTGCTGACTTCTTCGAGCAGATTTCGATAATACGGCTTGAGTAGCTTACGAGCAGTGTTTATGAATCTATCTCTGTCCATCCTAGCCAGAGCCTTTCTGCACAAGGGGGCAAGATCAGGGTGAGTGGCCAGCATCTGAGCTAGATGCAATTTCCCCTCTCGGGTAGGTAAACTTGTGTCGACGGAGACATTCGATTGTATGTCAGCTGTATTCGAAAGGATCGATCCGAAGTCATCTTCTATTTGCTCCTCGTCATCATCGACGGCGAGTCGCGGGTCTTTATCGTGCTTCGAGGCGGCTCGGAGAGCATTCTTTGCAATGCCGGTAATCTTGTGTATCTCAGGCTTAAGCAACAATCTGCTCCCAAGTCGCTCACCCTCCGAGCTAAAGCAGTCAACCAGCCTTGGTGCAATAAGCTCTTGAAGCGTCCAGCCTCGGGTAAACCATGGACTCGTCCTAAATGCCTGTTCCAATGTCCTTTCGCCATCCGAAAGGTAGGCGTAGCAGCGCGCAGCGTTCTGATACCACCGAAACATAGAGTTGATCGCTGCGCCGAGCTCGACCGCATTCTTCTTATCAATGCAGCAGGTGTCTATCCAGAAGTATCGTAGTCCATCAGCTGCTGCCTGATTCGCGCAGAACTGTATCTTCCTCCACCCAGCCTTGCTCACAGTCTTGCTCATGTCCGCGTTGGCTTCCATGTCCTCAAAATTGACCTCCTCTTTTCCCCATGTATGAGTGAGTATTGCGTAGGCAGGGACATCGCCGCTGGTAGGTTCGCGAAAGACGATCTCGCCGTCCGGCTTGCGCTGCAAAAGGCGTATGAGAGCCATGGCTGAGTGTCCGGGTGCGATCTCATGGCAAGCGCGACTCGTGCGGCTCGTTCGGCATATCAGCGCAATGTGTGCGGTTCAAGATCGACAAAATGGAAGCAGACGTCAAAGGACTGATTGTGAGAAGGTTATGCAGTGGTGGTCGTAGGCGCTGCTCAAGAGGCTGCGTCGTGGCGCAGGCTGGCCGGCATTTGCATCGGAAGGCAGACACAACGCCAAGAGACACTCGTGTCGCCCATTTTGTGATTATTCCGATCACGTGATAACAAAACGGAGGACAAAAGATGTCGATTCTATGTAGGAATCTAGCTAGGCTATATACACGTAGGGAGGGCCTGTGCGGCCCTAAATATTGACTAGATCTATAGTAGGAAGGCCTCCTAGTATAGATCTACACATCACGTGTATAGAAACCTATACATCACGTGTCTAGCCATCACGTGCCCGAATATCAGCCGGACGCTGAGAATTCCACAATTTCATTAGAAGCCTTGCGCACTGCACACTGAATCCTGGCATAGGTTGCTCATCGTTGTTGAAATGCCGCAAGCCATTTGAGACACCGTGCGTCTCGGCACAGAGGGAAGCACGTTACACCATAGTGATTATTTTGTACGTATGGAATTCTCTCCCACTAACCGGTATTAGTGATCGCTTCGATTCGAGGTACCAATCAGCGTGGCGACTACGCATGAATTTTCGTCCGATGGCAGCCACAAGGCTGATGAAGACTTCCCA
Organism: Mytilinidion resinicola; assembly: GCF_010093595.1. NCBI lineage: Eukaryota > Fungi > Ascomycota > Dothideomycetes > Mytilinidiales > Mytilinidiaceae > Mytilinidion > Mytilinidion resinicola. Next base: position 47,855 of record NW_022985458.1, on the reverse strand, counting down.
GAATGGTAGTGAGGTTCTGCGGCTCGGATAAGGCCCTTAACGAGTATTAGGAGTGATAATAGCTTGATAATGGTACAGTGGCGAAGGAATTCTGTGACGCCATGAAATGGGGCTCTTCGCAAATCAGGCGCGAAGACGACGATGCGACCGTAATTTTTAAGTGGGAGGTGTTATAAGTGTTCAGCAGTGGCCACAGTACGTTGACTTAGAGAAATGTAGGAAATATCAGCGTGTGCACAAAGTCTGCAATGGTTTATTAAGAAGCTATCTATATATGGAAAAGGGAGTGTCACAGGGAAATTCAAAGATCTCGTACTGTGCCATATGGACATTAGTCTAAGGAATCTAATGCTCGACAGGACTGGAAGCCTGTGGATCCTTGACTGGGCTTGGGCTGGCTTCTTCCCGCCAGAATTTGAAACGGCCGGTCTTCTGCGCAGAAGAGTAGATCACCCTGACATTGAATTCACTCGGGAACTGCTACGTAAGCTTGAAATTTTGGGTCAGGACGATACCCTATTGACCCTACTACTACACGTATATCAGGTCAATGACGGTCGCTTTCAGGGTTCACACCTTGTGTAAAAAGTACGCTTCCATTTTTCCAAACTTGGTTTATATATCAACTTTCTACAGATAACTTTAGATCCTTACACAGTTTGCTTGCATGTTAGGAGACTGTAATCGGTTTTTGGCAAGACAAACCCCCTAGCCTGATAAGCGCCAACTGATGATCCTACTTGCAACTCGCGAGACCCGGCAACCTTAAATGATTTAAGGTTGCTGCCCCCCGCTAACTAGTCTACTCTAAGCCAAGTTTCAGATCAATCGTTGCGAGCAGCTCAATCGTGCGACCAGCTCAGTCGTGCGACCAGCTCAATCGTGCGACCAGTTCAATCATGCGACCAGCTCAATAGTGCGACCGGTTCGGTCGTGCGAGCAGTTCTATCGCGCGACCACTTTAATCGTGCGGTCAGGTCATCGTGCGAGCAGTTCAATCGTGTGAGCAGTTTAATCGTGCGACCAGCTTAATCGTGCAAACAGCTCAATCGTGCGACCGGTTCGAGCAGCCCTATCGCGCGACCACCTCAATCGTGCGGTCAGCTCAATCGTGCGAGCAGTAGAGGAAGAAAGTTAAAAGAAGAGAAAATTGGTCGAGAGAAGCCTGCGGTGATGGCATAACGTCACGTGGTTGCGTGCCATAATCCTCCAACTTGAACTGGGTTAGCGCAGCCAACAACATCAGAAACTCGTTGCTTCTGACCGAGTCAAATGCAATTACTCTATGCTGTCTAAGTCCTTCCTTGCCCGCTGAAGAACAGCCTTCATGCGAGAGTAGAGCTGTCGATCCTCCCTCAACCACCGCTTTCCCTCTGGGAAAACTACTTTCCGCATCTCTTTTATGCAAGGAATCAACGGCGTGCAGTACGTGGCGAAATTCTTATCCACTTCCTTGCTAAACTTATCTTCCTCAAGAACGGAGCCAGCTTTTATTTTTGCAAGGTTTTCCGTGCTCTCAAAATTCCATGCCTGAAATTCTGACACCCGACGTTGCCCACCTGGACCAGTGCAATGGATGCAACTCCAGAACAACACCCAGAAGAACGATTCCAGATCGTGCATAAAGTTGTGGTCTTCACCGTAAAGTGCACCGATCGCCATAAATACTTTCGTACCGGTTTTGCTCGGTGCTCCGGACGCGTTTTCGCGGTCAATTTTAATGGCAAGGTCGAGGTCAATCAAGAAACCGTCGTCCTCCGCTATGTTCAGCATGACATTCCCGATAGATACATCACGATGAAGGATCTTCGCATCTAGGAGCGATTCGTGCCCTGATAAATTAGCCATAGCCTAAAATACATCTAGTGGTACTCACCTCTTATGCCTCCAAGCAATCCCGTTAGTATGGCTCGTGGAGAGCTCCCCTCATAAATGCTCTTCCCGATATCTTGCATGACAAGCCGTCGGTGAACGCGATTTCGTCGTTGCTGCATGTCTTGCTTGACTGGGGAGTCCGAACATGACCGCTTGGGAGGCGGCATCGACGCCTGCACACTGCTTGAAGATCGCTTTCGCGTGATGGTTCGACTTCTGCTCTTGCTCCTACCCCTTCCCGGACCTAAAGCACTCGAAGTTATTGGACTCGTGACGACTTCAGAATGTGCTGCCCGTCGTTGGAATGGATTCCGGCCGACGGTGTTGCTTAGTCCCTTTCGCACGTTCGCGAGTATGTCGTCCACCTCGCCACCAGTGCGTACGGTCTCATGATGGTAGTATCGCGCCACGTTCTTGACTCCGGCTTCTGTCGCCTCCTTGAGCAGAAGACCTTCTTCGTGTCGTTCTTCATATTCCCACGAGTCCTTAATCACAAGCCCGCGCTTGGATTCGTCCATAAGGGAACCTCTCCAGCACGTGGTGGCTCGACCAGCAACCGAACGCTGTCGCTTCATGAGCTCTTCCACACATAGCCGTTCCACTTGGCCATCCCGCTGAATGTGTGTATACCTTCCATCGTCCTCCACTATGGTAGGATCGAAACCTAGCTCTTCTTCCGACATCCACAAGTATCCTAAAATTATCGAAGCAAATATCTCGCCATCCTTATTAATGTCGAATGGCGTAGATCCCACCACTCCTAGTCGGTCGAATTCCCACAATCGCATGATCGAACCGCAGAGGGTGAAGCCCAGAACGAACCGCCGGGTATCTTGCGCGCTGAATATCTCCCGAGCATACCTCACAAGATCGAGCCAGGTACTGTTATAGTTGTCCTCTCGCGGATTGCTCTTCAGCTCACCGGGGATAAGGATGTGGGACCAGTCATAGCTTTGCCGATCACTCTCCTCCAGCTCATTGCTTGAGTTATACGCTAGGCCGACGTCCAGCTTTCGCTTGCTGACCGATCCAGGGATAGGCATGTTCGGGGTGGCAATGCAGCGCCGACGCTTCGAAGGACGGAAACCGTGTTCATCCGCAAACAGTAGAAGTTGGTTGATGTGGCGGCGAAGGAATTGCAGTACCGCTGTCTCCTCGCAAATATCTGGCCAGTCCACCCAGCCGACGTCCTCTTGAAACAGCGGCGGCTCCGCGTCTTTGCAGCTCCGCAATACCGCGGTCGTCATCTCACGAAGCCTTGGAATCTGTCCAAAGAACGTATCAAAAAAGTCCGGATGGTCAATCCTGAGATTATCCTCTACTTCACTCTTGAGTATAGGATCCACATTCTTTCTCAGGTCAGATGTGTCCGCGAAGCTGCCTGTGTTGAATGTCCAAGGTGTCTGCTGAAAAGAGGCGGTATGTGGAGGGTCGGATGCCGGAGGCGTTGATGGTTTGGCGACAGCCGTGAGAGGTATCGACTCTGCAACAACGTCATAGACCTTGTGCCAGATAATATCGTCGGACTCATTGTTGATGACGGCAATGAGGAGGGGTGTGACCCGTCGCGGGTCAAAATCCCCGATGTTGATGGCTTGGTTGAGTCGGGAGAGATCGCCAAACAGGTTCTTTTCGCCGCTGCTAGATGGCAATAGACGAGAGGTGGGAAGGGCCTGCAGCGCTAATACGAGATCGAGGGCGTGATCTTGAAGGCCTATGTCTGTTAGAAGAGCACCATGACAGGCCCAATACCCTTACCTTCGCTCCCTATCCGATCTAACACGGTGGCGATACTAGAGACATTAAGCTCTTGAGAGAGCGTCTGAGCGGACTCGCGAAACGCATCTAACCCGTGTCTAATAGGCTTTGCTTTGATTATCGCTGACCGCAATGGATCTGTCATGGCGATGACGAGTGACGGACGACGCGCTTAGAGGGTCGACGCAAACGATGGGCGTAGAATGAGCGGCAAAAATACATGAAGATCAAGAAGTGCTATTTCTGGACAGACTTGAGCGTGGAGTGGGGAGTCTTTGAGGATGGAAAGGAAATGGAAATATGGAAGGATGAAGACTGGCGGATCTCAAGTCCCAGAGCCAGAGCCAAGCCGGGATTTCTACGGTGTATTGTGTTTATCGGCGAAATAGTCTACCGATGGCCGATGAAGATGGCCACAGCGCGGACCACATCGTTGTCGCCACAAATCAATTGTCAACCTCGGAGCCCGTGACGTTCAAGATTAACTTAAGCTAGAACTGCCACCTCTCTTATATTACCACGGACAGTGTTGGTGTGCGGAATATGCTTGGCCAGTTGCAATTGGCTTTGCCGGCAAGGCGCTCAGCTAGGGATGTCTGTCTGTGAAAACCAGGCGATTGTAAAGGAAGAGTGCACGGCAGGGAGCTCGTAGATGGAATTGACGATTTCGTGTATTGAGAGACGAATCCTTGAGGAATCGTGATGCATGGCCTGGGGCTGTATGTACCCCGGCCTAAGCGAGCACGTGACTCGCAGAGGTCTCGCAGGCTATACGCCTGCGCAGGCGGCTGCATGATTTGGAAAGGATGTATCTGCATCCTGTCCGGTGGCTATATACTGTAGGTGCTCTGGTCACCTCACAGCGATGATGGTGGATGAATGGGACGCCATTCGCCAAATTGGAGATATCATCTAAGTTATCCATCCCACGGGGCTCCATCCATCCTGCGGGCTTTGTCTACGCCCGTTCACGAAGTTTGACATACACTTAATAACCAGCTAATCAAGTGCCGGTCATCGCACCGATGTTGCGCTAGCTGCAATAGGCATCCCTGGTCGCCAAGAGCGTGATCTTTCCTTTCAAAGGTTGCGGCCGGGTGCGCTATCAAGTCTCAAGCGACCAAGCGAGGCGAGGAACATCAAGACTGCCCGAAATTGACAGGCCGCATGCCCAGAAAATAATAAGATATCGAGTTTCTGAAAAGCTAGGCGTGTTTGCGGGAGCGTCTTTGATAGTTGTTGGAAGGCTAGAAAAATTATTGTGCCCGTGTGGGGGTTGCGCAGCTAAATCGTGGATTTTGGTGGTGTCTTGATTATGACGGCCGCACGCTTTGTAGCCTGCGGTCCACTGCGTCGACCCTTGGACCTTCCGATCGTACCTTTGTACCTGTTTGCCGACACATTTCAGAATCACTGGTCTCCCGCACGAACCCTTCTTCTAACCTAAGCAATCCCTGCTGCCGACACATTTCAGAATCGCTGGTCTCCCGCACGACCCTCCGCCACCGATCTCCGGCCTGCTGCTTCCGCGCAGCAATCCCTGTTGCCGACACATTTCGGAATCGCTAGTCTCCCGCACGGCCTTTCTCCACACCATCTCTTATCCTTATACGTAGAGTATTTAAGGGGGTTCTTGAAATCGACGGGGTATTTGAAATGGCTTGTGCGCTCGCCTCACCGCCTATTTCTGATTGGTCAGAATCAACGATTCTGCTGTGAACACCAAAAATCACCTCGCCCCTACGCCCCTTATTCCTAATACACCCACTTACCATGCCGCCATTGCCCCGTGGACAAGCCAAAGAACAGATTATACGGGACGCTATTAGTGGGCATTAATCTAGACATTACGGGAGCCCCTTAGCTAGTGCATTCGCCTATAGAATACACCCGGATACTATTCTTAAGCGCATTAACGGAAAACGCTAGTCTTACTAAAATGCATATAAATTCTAATAGAAGAGCTTATACTCTTCTATACATGGCTTTGAGCAACTCGAACACGATGTAAAGCCTTACACAATGAATATCGGGCTGGCTTTTGGTAGACCGGTTAGTAGGCTGCTAGTTTACTCCTAATAGTGATATTTAGTAAGCATGCATACTTCCCATAATCTCGAAACGCCCTGGGCACACTCCATGCGGTACTAGACGAGCGTACACGAGTTTGAGGTACAGCACTGCATGCGCATACACGTTGTCAAGAGTTAATGGTAGATGCTCAAGCTCACATATTCCAGGGGCCCATTGCTATCTGGGCAATTGCCAGTTGGGGACTACTTCCAACCTCAACTCCATCGAAAGACACCCTTACCAACGTCGACGTCAACTGGGAGGCTAGAATGCAGTATATCCGTAAGATTCCCGCAAAAAGCGACCTCGAGCCGTCCCGCGCTGCGCTGTGTCGCCGCGGGGCTCCGCACCACAAGCTGAGCTTTTCAGTGCGACCATTCTGCCGTCGTGACTTGGACCTCCAGACCCTTCTCCACAAATTGCTTCTGAATCCAGGGCGCCAACTTCAGAAGGTCATTTAAACCGAAGGGGCAGCCAGAACGGGCAGTCTTGACTATGACAATTGCCTTCAATGAAGTGCACTCGAAAAGTCCATCCAAGTTCAGCTTTTTTAAAGCGTGGTCGCGGCGGCGATACCACTCGCCCGTGTATAACAAGTCCAGCTGCTCGTCATCGCACCGCCTGATATCAAGGAAGAGAGCTTCTAGCTTCGTGAATTTCTTCAGGGCGGAGAAGTCCTTGTTCTCGCCCAGCCTTCGAGATATAATGTCTTTACCACCAAGCTGCAGACGACGAATGGCACTAAAGCCCTCGTTATTAGGGATCTGTTCGAGAAAACGTACTAGTCCTTTAATCTCGCTTGCGCTATTGTAGACTATGGTTACATTTGATAGGAAGAACGGCGTCGATTCTTCGAAGAGCTGGTTGGAAGTGCGACAAAGCGCAGGAAGACAATCTCCGAAAGCCTCCTCGGTAGGCGTGGAGCACTTAGAAGAAACGTCTTTGTCAGAACCCTGGGCTTCGCCTTCGAGAGATGGTGACTCGTGTGGCTCCTCCTGGAGAGCGAGGCCTCAGATCATGTCGCGGAGCTCCCGCGGGATTGCGAGAAGTCGAGACTGTGAGGTGCGTTAGCGAGTAGTCTAGGAAAGAAACAGATGGGGTCCCGAGGAGTAGGCGTTGCTATTACTTACCTTAGTCATGGCTTCCCTGCTATGCAGCTTGGTAACTAAAATGGATTGAGGAGATAGTGGATTAGTGGTAGGTGGTGGGTGGTACTGATTGAGCGTTTGTGTTGTGAAAGAAGAATGTACGAGCCTCTAAGCCTTATATACTTCCTTGAATGATTTTACGAGGTAACAGTTCCAGTCTGGACAAGTCTTTTTGAGGAAAGGAAATGGAAAAAGCCAAGCCGGGATTTCTGCCGTGTATCATGCTTATCGGCGAAATAATCTACCGCTAGCCGATGGAGATGGCGTTATGCATGACAACAGTTTCTCTCCCATCGTCTGGCCGCCATAGCCTCTTCGTTATTCTCCTCACACTCCCTCGATTGAATCCAAGACTGGCTGCGCGCGTCTCCCGACTCAGCACACTGCATCGCCATATATCAAACACTCTTCAAAAGCCCCAGAGTCTTCCTTGCCGTGAGCTCGCACTCAATCCAGCCCTACCCCGTCCTCCTGCAACGCCAGCCCAAACCGTGAACTCCGAGAGTCCAGGTTTCAAAGGTCTTCGGCACGGTGCACCACAGGTCCTAGTCTCAGCACGAACAAGAAGGAGGAATGAACGAGCGGGAGGTTCGTGAGAGCAGCCCACTACAATCTTGTCTATGGCCACACCGCCGAAGTAGCCCGCCTACACCTTCGTATACGCAGCGAGTTCGGGTGCTAGTCTCAGCTCCGCCTCTAGTGGCCTTTCCGCTAGCGATCGTGAGTGGAATTAGGATTGCCGGCGGCTCGATGCCATGTGTATCACGACGGCAGGTTTCGTGAGCGCCTTCGCGGATGCGTACTTGGTCAGGACCATGGTGACCATCTCGTGTAGGCTCCTGCATCTACACAAGACCGGGGGGTCATTGAGGCCGATCCTCACGTGCGCGACCCTGGCTCTGGCTGGTCCTTGGCCCCCGTAAATCGCACAGATGTGAATATTCGAGTTCTAATCCTAGTGTGTTCATGTTGCCGCCGTGGGGTGCGTGCAGTGCACAAGCTCGTGCGACCACGCGGACCTGAGTGTACGACACCTATTAGACGACGCTGAATGGTCGTGCCAGTCCTGTTTGTCAGCATGCTCCTGATGTTAATCGAGAACGTGTACTGCGGTGTGGGACCGGACATGGATCTTGTTCTGATTACGACGTGAGCTCATCTTATGTCCTCCTGCGTGTTCGCTCTCGGGGGCGCATCCGGATTCTGGTGCCTTCGCTTGATTATGGTGAGTGGAGGTATAAGGATGCCTGCTCGAGGTGGTGGCGCGATGAACCTTACCGTTCTGGTTATGTTTCTGGGTGGGGACCTTGGGTGAGGGCGTACTCCTCTTCCGCCAAGGTTGAAACCTAGTTCATGTCAATGAAAACACGTCCAGCAACGGGCTCATGTACTTCTCCACAATCTTGTTATCCGGCTTGGTGACTGCTGAGGCTGCGGAAGTCCGCCAATCGGAGTGCCGATGCGGACATCGATGTAATCGTGGACGACATCGCCAACTCGTCTCCAACCCGCAACCGGATCGGACTCCGATTCTGGCAGTATCTATTCGCGAGTACGATAGGAATCTCGATTACGGTCCTGGCCGGGTCGGCCTCGTATGAGATCGCGATCATCCCGTGTTGTTGCGTCGGTGCGACAGCCCTTTTGAAACCCCCCTCGCCTGACCATGTCTGCCAAGCCCAACTACACGAACGACGTCGTGAGCCTGGGCAGGTGCTCGTTCATAGCTATGGCGGGACTGCAAACGCAGCTACCCACGCGTTGGGCTCCGTGTCCTGCGTGCCTTCCCCGTACCACACCGCGGCGAGGTGCGCGGTCAGGTTCCTGTAGCGGGAGCTGGACAGGAAAAAGAAGAGGTCGTTAATGTTCGGGGATGAACCAGTCTCTGCTTCCCTTGACTTGTAGCTAAGCAGGCCAGCGTCCGGTGTCAGAAAACACGGTCGTGGACACGTCCTTTGACTCGGTGCCGGTGTTCAAGATCGTCCCACACCACGTACTTGTATATGTTGTTGACCGCGCTGGTGGCGTTTCGCCTGTAAGGGTGGGACGCGAGCTGCAGGGCGAAAGGGCGGGTCTTGATTTCGAGGCTTGTCCTGCGGATTCTTGTTGCATCCTCGACAGGCGCAGTAACCTTGCGTGAACGTCGCTGGGGTTTCCGAGCTATCGCTTAGCTGGGCGGATTTGATGTGGATCGAGGGTTGACGACTCACGCTTAGGTCACAATTCATAGACTTGTCGTAACACGTTGACACCGGGTTTTGTTCGACAATTCGGTGGGAAAACTATTAGAAAGGGTTAGCATGGGCCACAGTGCTACGCGTGTAGCACTGCGCCCTTTGCTACTCGATCCTACACCCCTTAAAGAATCTACTATGATGCCGCGAGCATTAGTTCTCCACGATGATTCCTTACTACGAGTATTCCGCGAATCATTCATCGCTCAGGCACCGCTCCTGATTTTGATCCTTCAGACAACGATGAGTTTCCATCTTGCGACCCTTCAAACCCTTTTGCGGCCCGCCGAACTGTTAGATCGGTGTGCAACCGCTTAGCAACGTCGACGAGTGGACACATGAGGACGAGATACGCAACAAGCCTGACGTCGCGCCCGTAAGTGCACGGGTTCTTATATGAAAAGCAGCACTCTCAGCGATTCCTCTACTCCACGATGTGACTGACATGATACCACAACTCGCCCTTTACCAAAATGGAACCTCTTTCCAAATGCCCCCATATCTAGCTCCTCTACACCCAAATCAGGTGGGTCATCTCGTCATTCTAGCATTGCATACACCCTTATGGAAGAAGCTCCACCCACTTCCTTCCTTTGACCAACATATCGGTTAATTGGAATTGCAACCGATCTAGACCAAGTGAAGGTTCAAAGCCTATCTTGATAACGCCATCATCTACCTCATGTTGGCTATAATAGTCGTCCGGATATCCAGGAGGGATTTCATCTTCCAAAACGATTATGGATGCCTCTGTCTCTTTTGCTTTCAATACTTCAATCAAACGGAGCCATGGTCTCCCTCCATTGGATCGTTTGTTGAGGACTACTTGTCGAAGATTGGTTTTGAGGATAGAATTCGATTCGTAAAATTGCAAAAGATCTTCCTCGTTCACTTTAAACCTGCTGGGATTGAAAGACTGAAGCCCAGGCAATCTGGATTTGACGACACTGGACATAATAGGATCCTTTCCTAGTGGTTCACATTCGACGATCTGTCCGTTGGACGCCTTCTGAAGGCCACTCACGCCAAAGATGTTGAGATTTTGTGGACATGACATCCCAGCTAGGATTTTGCCCAAGGATATACCATCCATGCTCTCGCTAGTGCGACAACAAGCGCTGCCACAGAATATGCAAGTCTGAACACTCATGCTCAAAGTTGTAACCCCCTTGACTAGTTGAGTCATTGTGTTCTCGTCGGTCTTTGATATATGGAAGAAGATTTGAGGCATCAGTATTAAGCTGAGTGCCATGATCTCAAGCGGCCCTTTCCCGAGGTGTTCAAATACTCTCATGGTTACATCCCAACTCTGGCCGATCTTGAAGAGAGGGACGTCTTTTCGGCTTAACTTATGGTATATTTCTCGGCATTGGGAGGGTGTTGCAACGATATCCTGTTGGTGTCTAATGAGAGAGACATCGTCGCATACCGTCACACTATAGACATGTGGAAAGTGTCGAAGAAGGTTCTGCAGCCTGTCTGTGGATACATCTTGGGCAAACTCCTCAACATCAGACCACTGTTGCTGAGCAGAATCCTTCCCTTTTTTGGCGAAGTCTTCACTGATTGACCACATGACTTTGCAGGTATCGCACCATTGGCATTCTTGAAAGCCTGGGGGGTGGCTAATTGTTCCTTTCGTTCAGCTGGCATTTTCCCGGAATTCCAAAAGCCGTGTTCCGAAAACCACTCCAGCCCTGGCTCGTCAGGATGTTGACATTCCATAGAAATAGTTTTGACGTCCGGGCACACCGCGCAACAAACGACAATGTTTCTAATCCTCCCTGAAATAACAGAATTCTTGGAGAGGGTCTCGATAATCTTCAATGGGCGGAGGCCAATGACAAGCGTGTTATAGTGATCATCCTCCGTGTGCTCCCAGATATATTCACATGCGGAGTTGAATTTTTTGCATACGAGCCGATTCTGAAGGAGGTCATGAGATAGTAGGGAGTTGCTGGACGGTGGACTGATGGAGCAATGCTTTAATATCTTCGCCAAGATTTCTTGCGGAAGTGTGAAGATGGGTGAAACCCTGCTTATTGTTAGACTCTACGTTACATCGAGCTCAAAAGAATGTGGGTATTTACTTACTGTGCTGGCATATTGACCGACAGCTTCAAAACGGTTGCAAGGCTGGTGCGTCGCGTTGCAGGTTTGCGAGCTAGAATTCGAGGGAGGGAGAACGAGCTGGTAAAATAACAGAGGAACAGAGCTCAGCTGCAGGAAAGAAGCGGTGTAGGAAGGAGACGCGGAATGAGTGAGGGAGCGGGGTAGCTGTGATTGAAAGCAGATGTGCTTTCTCACCCTAGCTGGGACGGTTCTTGACTCTCTCACCCTCACCTGCGCTGCACGTTTCACCGGACGCGGGTATGCATCGATGATCCTTTGAAAATGGGCGCTCTTGTGGCGATGGGCGGATGACCTAATAGCTATAGCCCCATCTTATTGCATGTATATGCGCTGTGCCGTTGATCCTACGAAAAGGACGTTCTGGCCAGGTATTTGGCGAGGTTAAGCCAAGTCTACCATGTGACTTCTGTGCGTGAGGGTTCGCGGAGTGCTGGGCAATATATCTTTCCGTGGTTGTGCCGGCTGGCGGAGGCACCCGATGTGGCACGTTTGTAGGGGTACCATAATACAAGGGACAACCTAAGCGGGCCATTCCATTTTTAGTGGCATCGTGCATTGCATCTACTATTTTCCTAGGGCATTTCGGCAGAACTAGTCACCATGTGACTTGAGCGCAGAGCCTCATGGAACGTCAACTCTCATGCCTTCCTTTTTGACAGGGAGCACACCGCTCAAGGCAAGAGGTTATAGAGCCCGCTCCTCTCTGCCTGGTGCAAAACTCAATTTTGCGCTTCTTCGACAATCAACGACATTTATACGCGCCAATGAAAGAGATGATCGCGGTTCTAATGCGGCTCTGGGCCAATCTTGGAACGCGATAGAAGTGGGATAGGAGAACGTGGAACCGTATCATATAAAAGGAGGAGGCTGAGGAGGCGTGTGGAGAATACTTCCCAGCGTGGTGGGAAGGTGACTAAACGAGGAGAAGAACGCTAAGTAATGCAGCGAATAATGAAGTTGGGTGCATACATGCTGTATAACCAGGCCTCTATCTACCACCCTAAATCCAAAATCCTCCGGTCCAAATCCATTATTGGTTTTGCTGACCGTAGCGAAACCCAATGCCTCTACCAATGAAAACCTGGGTATTCCTGGCAACATCACGAACCTCAGGCCGTGCTGTCTTCGCGAAATTTCCCCAGCCTCACTCCTCCGTCAGCAACCACATGAAATCTCCAACATCGAAAGCTACAGTTGCTCTTAAGTGTACCTCGCCCTGTTTATACCTAGCTGTTCTAACTAGAATGATCCACTCATATGCTATTGTCTGTCTTTGTGATCCCAGAATTAAGCTCGACCCACGCCAACCCAGAGGGGAGCTTGTCAATTACTTGGCCCTTCAACGCATCCAGACCCAGACGGGGTTCAGGGTGGGTTTTATGTACGTAGTTTTTCTTGCGATAGCCAGACTGGTATCTAGGAGGGAGATGGGTTTCGGGGAGAATAATTGATGTCTCCATGTCCTTCAATAGTGCAGCACTTCAGCACTTGCATTGACGCTTGTAAACAACCAAGCCTGTAGGGGCCAAAACTGCGCCTGCGACCACATCTTGGATGTGCGATCCGAATGCCTGAGCCGAGGTATGGCGAAAGACCACAAGGGTGCGGCCGGTGCCGGGTGGCCGGGATATGGTCTCATCCAATTCAGCCATATAACTAAGAATATCCTGGTCGCTATGATAGACGTAGCACAATATAGATTTAGGCGCGGGCATCAAAGGGACGTAACCCTCGGCTCAGGCAGCTCACCGGAGCAACTGGAGCAGCGTGAGCATGCCCTGAGTACAGCGTCAAGGCGCATCCCGTGAACTAGCGCAGATTTGAAGCCACAGGTGTAATAGGTAGGATTAGAACGGAGGAAGCCCCTTTCTAGACTGATTCTTACCGAAGCTGAGGTATAACAGGTAGTACGATATCCCAATGTGCACCCAAGCAATTTCCTTTCCCGTTCAGGGAACTGAACTGCTCATGCTCCAGCCTGAGCTGTGGCTGTGCTGGGTGAGCACGTCCTGAGCCGACACTGAAGAGCTCCTTGGGACCCCGATTTTGGGCCCTGTATTTGACAGGGACAGGGATCCTCACTGCAGGCCCCCCCAAGTCTCGAGTAAACTTGCTCTCCGATATGTTACAGGCTATTCTGCAGACAGCCACTTTCCTAAGGGGGCATGTTCTTAAGACAGCCATGGTCTTAAGATGGTGGCATCTTAAGATGAGGACGTTCTCCAGATAGTCACGCTCTTAATATAGGACCGTCTTGAGACGGTTATATTCTTAATATAGATATGCTCTTAAGACGGTGACGTATCAAAGATAGCCAAGATATGCTATTCTACCTATACAAGGTTGTTATGAACTCCTCACTCACTGAAATATACGTCAAGGCTTCTTCCACCAAGGCCTCCAAGAGAAAGGTTGTACGGTTCGGCTCCAACTTACCTAACAAGTAGAGTGAGCACTGGCTAGCTGAGCACGACGAAAGACGTGGAATCTCTGGCGGGACTCAATATTGAATCGCCTGGGAGAAAGAGTAAGACTATGCTTCTAGAGCTAAATGGCGAACATCATTCCTCGGTCACCACTCGAAGTCCTGAGCTGCCCACGCTCGAGTGATATCGTTTCCCTATAGGAATGTTCCCCTCACTCCTGACTTCGACCAGCAAATGCGTTTGATCAAGACAATGAAATCCTGCTTTGAAACACCCAAGGCATGCGTCGTAGTTTCCGGCTCTGCAGAGATTGCAATGGAAAATTAAACCTGAGATTATCTTTCCGCAATGATCACAGAAGTTAGACCAGGGGTGACATTTCCACATAGTGTCTACGTCGATGGATATGGGCTTCGCGTCTTGCCCGCCCTGGAATTCAGTTTCGCTAGTTCCGGACGGAAGCAGGGACAAGAGCTTCGCTGCAGAAGGTCGGTCGAGTGGATCCTCGGCGCGACATGCGTCTACTATGTCTTTGTAGTATGTCGGAACCAATTCGGCGAGAGCGACAGAGTCGGAAGGCATGAGGAAATGCTCTTTCAAGGACTGGATGCTTTCACCACTCGCCCAGCTCTGCGCAAGAAACCAAAGCAATTGGCCCAGCTGAAAGATATCAAACTTGGGTGTGACGAGTGGAATCGCGGCCTCTACATCATCAAGGAGCATGCCCTCTAGCTTGTTGTATTGTCGATATTCGGGAGGATACCACCGAGCGGCCCAAGAGCTAATATCTATTCTTGACTGGGAACGGTGGAGATGTAGCTTTCCATGGGAATCCACGAGAAAAGGCAGTCTTTCACGCCACAGCGTACCGACTACGTAGCCTCTAGAGTGCACTTGACTCAACAAGTCGACGATTTGCCTGGTCCAGTTCTCAACTTCTTCCCAAGTTCTCACCGATGAATGCCTGCTCGTGTGATGTAGCAAAATCTCGCATCTACTGTCTGGCCATTTGATCAGGTAACTCTTCAGCAGTTGATTCGCCGTTTCGATGACTATACCGATTAAGCCAACTATTCCCGGGACGTCACGCAGACAGTGCAGAAGTTGGATTTTGTACAGGAAATCTGGACATGGGTGATGGGTCAAGGATTTTACTTCTTCGACGAGGATGCCTTGGAGGCTGACTATGTAACAATTGGGCGATTCGAGAAGAGCTACTTGGGTTATCTGCTCTTCAGTGTATCGAGGACAGTTTAGGTCATCAAGGCAGGCGAGTATTGCTCGTTCCGTAAGCTATGATGTTTTGTGGGGCGTATTGTAGATTGCGTGAGGTGGTGTGGACTGTGGTGATTCAAGTCCTTCTAGTCTCACGGTGTCGTTATTAGAGATTACGAACCGATGGCGGGCTCTCTTTTGAATAGTGCCAAGTTTATCCATGCCCTGTTGTAATCTCCTGAGCAGCGAGCCTGGTATAGAAGACGCAGCGAAGAACTTGCGCCCTTTGTAGTGCCCTTGTTCCAAGACCTTGGTGTTCGCCCAATAGACAGAAGACTGCGGTATCTCAAGCAAGGCGTTGATGTGGAACCATCGCCGTGGAGACTGGAAGTAAAGGACTTGATAGCCATCCGTCCTTGAGAGAGTCGAAGTGCTTTGTTCGTAAAATGAGGTGATGATCATTTTTGGAATTAAGCTTGTGCTGGTGTAGCTTTCCGGCAAGAAGTTGTGGGACAACTCGAGCAATGAAGCAGGCTCGGCGCACAAAGGAAGGTGGGACCCTGATTCAACTTTACCAGGATCTCGGTCATCAGTAGGCTGTGTGCGATTTTCGAAAATGCTTTCCGTGGTCAAGGAATTATTGCTTTCCAGGGCTTCAGCCAAAAATCCTCGATAGAGCATTCTTGATTCCAATGGCATGCTCTCCAAATGGCTGGATGCGTGCAGAGAGCTAAGGATGCTTAGCATGGCGCTAGTGTGTAGCGAGACCGTGCGGTTGGCATCAAGAAGGTTTTTGTGTATTGCCTCTACTCTCCTGTCAAGCCTCACAGAGGCATCTTTCAACCCGGCAGCGTTATGACTGATATCAAGAAGTAGTGTTTCTGACCGACTATTTGAGGCTCTGCTGACGTGTTAGAGCGCTACTAGCTTCGAAGGCCTCTGGGATACTCACGGATTGTTTACATTTACGGTAGCAAGAAGATCGTCTCTTAAAGCTCGAAGTGCTGACTGTAGCTTCACGACCTTGGATTTGTGTCTGAACCATGATTTGCGTCGCGCTCGATCCGTACCATTCTTGTGCCTGAGAAGCTTTCCTTGAATGATGCGATTGAGCTGCTCGATAGTCCGTTGAGAGTCGAGCAAAATGGCCGTCAGGCGCCCACTGGAAGAATCTAGGCTTTCGGCTTTGATCTCAGCGATCAAACTAGCGAAGTTTTCAAGATCACTCTGTGGCCTTAGTTAGTGCATATGCCGAGTGCTGTTCCGTTCCCAAGCTAGGGTTTTGAGATCCCATCGCTAGAAAGCTCTTTACGATGACATTCGAGCGCTTTCGGACAAACTTGCCTGTAATTTTTGGAATTCCTTTTCAGCCTTAAAGAACGGTCTGGCTCGCTTCACAGTCGCATCGAGAACATGCGCGAGAGTAATAACGCTGGCGATCAGCCCCAAGATTTCTGCCATGGTTAGTTGCTTCGGTGTAAATTCCCGAGACTGACAAGAGCCGTTGGAAGGCTCTCTAGCCTTCTATTTAACTAGAGACTCAGTGCTAACCCGCGCAGATAGCCCGCGGCCGATAACGCCGCAAGGCTGAAAGCAATAGTAGCACAAGGTGGGCAAGATAAGGCAGCAGTGTGCCTTGGACAAGGTTGAGAGTCTGTTCCTATGCAGCAAGGATCACCGAGTAGGATAAACAGGCCCCCCCCGCCCCTAA
Source organism: Mytilinidion resinicola (assembly GCF_010093595.1). NCBI lineage: Eukaryota > Fungi > Ascomycota > Dothideomycetes > Mytilinidiales > Mytilinidiaceae > Mytilinidion > Mytilinidion resinicola. Next base: position 31,282 of record NW_022985458.1, on the reverse strand, counting down.
GAAGGGGGGCAAGCGGATCGTAGAAAACCACGAGAAAGGAAAAAGCCTCAGTCATACTAGCATATCTTGCCTATCGCGCCAGCTGTTTTTGTTTAACACGTAATCTAAATTAGAGTCTATTATTACGTTAGTAAATTTGGCCTAGGTGTATTTTGGCGCCTAGTAGTAAATAGATATCAAGGCCCAAAATTTAAGCTAAGGTGCTTCTTTTCTTACTTTTAAGCACTGCTATGAGGCTGCATCGTTGCCCTTGCATGGGTGCGGATGGTCCCATTTATCCTGCCCTCTCCCTCCATAAAATATGAAAGAGGTCCTAGATTTGGGCCCGCGACCCAAAATGGGCCCTTCTCAGAGGTAACGTATCAGATGGTTGTTCTCGCATTCCACGTTAGAGCGAATAGAGACGTCAAAGAAACGAGGCATAATTCAGTGTTGCCGTAGAGGTCGACTGCTTGAAACAAAGGAGAAGAGAGGCTGGCCGCTGTTAGTGGGCGAGGAGCAAAGGACTTTAGATACACTGGTAGCAAGTGTGATGATGGGTTCTTGAGCTGATAAGGCTTACAAATCTGTACGGGCCCCCTAGTTTGTAACCCAGGACAGATTTGAGGCCCTTGCTAATGCTTGACTATTCCTGGTGAGGTACATCTGAGACTGCGCCGCAGCGGGTGAGTACGGGTGAGCAATGGTGAGCAAGGGTGGGCAGACCTAAGAGAATTGAGCCGGGCCTGAAGCGAACTGAGCCATAGCAGCGCAGGATCACGTGAGCAGCGGGGGTTGGGCGGTGTGCACATTGGGGTGGTATAACAGTTAAAAACAAGGTACGGAGAGGTGTTACTTTCCAGATTATCCCACTTCTGGGCTGACTTTCGTGGCTTGCTTTCCGCGCTAGTTCACCGGATGCGCCTACATGCTGTATGTAGCCTGTTCCGGCTCCTTCTGGGGCGTAGACAAGCTCCCGGCTGAAAATGCCCCAACTGAAGTTTTGCCAAGCCTGTTGCCTGCTGCGTTGAAAGCCAGCCAGATGGTAAGATTCAGGCAAGACGGTACGTGAGTAATCACCAACCACAGCCGTATGCCGTTTGCGGCATGCTGCAGGGCAACACATGGATGTAGCTGTACATGTAGCTCCGGCTACTGCGGAGCGAATTCCTATCAGCGCGGGGCAGGCGTACGTCTCACCGGTGACGTCTGCATTAGGATGGTCCTGTACCTAAGCACGTCCCTTTCTCCGAACATCAGTTCGACTTGGAAAACTGATGTTATGTTGGAGATTTATCTCTCTCCACCACTCCACCGTCTCGTTCACCTTTTGCTGTATGGCTGGATTAACCAGTTGCTTGACTACTAAATGTGAATCGCCGTTTTTCACATCAAAAGCCATAACAAGAGGTCGGCGCGCATCTGAAGGCACACCGTAGTCAAAAACAATATCCACTCGATCTAATCCCTTCTTGCCCTTCTTGCTTGAAATCCTTGTAATCAAATGGCATATCTCAGTTGTGTCGGCGCTCCCAGATATTTGAGCCCAGAATCTCTCGAGTAACTCGGTATCAGCCTTGTCAACGGAAGGGTGAATCTCCTCAAGCTGGGCTGGGCGAGTGCGGATAAGAAACCGTACTGGACGGCTTAAATGGCTACTTAAAGACGAAGCCATAGCGTGGATAATGTGTAGGAAGCGGGTGGTCGTAGGAAGCGGGTGGTTGTAGGGAGTGGGTGGTTGTATGAAGTGGGTGGTCGTAGGAAGTGGGTGGTCGAAGGAAGCGGGTGGCCGTAGGAAGCGGGTGGCCGTAGAAAGCGGGTGGTCGTAAGGAGGAAGTGGGTGATGGCAGGACGCAGATGATGGTGGGACGTGGTGACTTTTGGAGCTGGGCGATTTTGAGACTCCTCAATGCCCATCGGTGCAAACATCCGCCGATATCCGAGAGAAGTCAGGGCTGTGCTCTTCATCCTCGCCAATTGGAATGTGCACAACCACCAAACCCTAAGCATATTTAACACCCTGGTTACATTTCCCCTACGTCGGTTCATCCCCGCAGAACATTCAAAATCAGCTATCATGATACAAGAGGCGGAAGTAAAAGGTGTTGGGTTGATCAAGTGAGGACACCCTGCTGGCCCCGCGCTGCTGGCTGGCGTGCTGACTCAGCATAGGCATTGCGAACACCAGGGGCCCGCAAATGGTAGGCTCAACGTCACGTGAGAAGACCGCCGTAGCATGGAACTAGACCCCCTGCGACACCACCCGCCACTTCACCCAGCAATCTTATTTTCCCAGAAGTTGCTTGTCTACGCTAGTCTACTCGAAGCCTAGATTATTTTCACGACCTCTACATACAAACCCCCCGGATGCTCCTCCCGCTATCAATACGCCGCCCTAGGCGGCCACCTTGTAAGAGTAACTACAGTCCGTCCCTAGGTGGCGCAACACCTACCGTGCTGCAACATATGAGGGGTACATTAACTTCAAACAACTTATGCTCTCTGCACACATCGATATTTCCCATAAATTTGTATATGTTGTTTGCTGTGGCCATCCTAGAGCCCTTGGAACATCTCCTACGGAAAAATGACATTCGCATCGTCGCCTTCGCGCCTGATTTGTGGAAAGCCTTCTTTTATGGCGTAACCGAATTCCGTCGCCACAGCACTATTATTAAGCTCCCATCACTCCTAATGCTTATAAAAGAGCCTTATCCAAGCCTTAGAACCTTGCTACTATACTGGGAAGTTGTTATCAGCCTTATGGCTGCTGTCGCACGCAAATTCATGCAAGATCGCCACCCTGGTCAGTACTTCCGGTCGAAAGCAATTACCAATCCAGCTAGGACAAAACGACCCGGCATGTCTGATATGTCGCAGACCAAGGCATCAGCCGTGGAGGCCTGAGGCAAGAACTGCATTAATAAGCTTGCCATCAAAGCTATATAGAACGTTGGGCGGGGTAACCCGACCGACAAGAGACACCACACACACACAATCAATCATACTCTGCTGCTTGATATCATTTCCAATCCTGCTTCATCCCGTGCACACCTAAGTGCGACAGTTATGAGCCCGGTAGCTCTTCTCCTGCTACACAGCACTACGAGCGACGAATAAATCAGACAATTCTCCTCTCAACGGAGCAGTTGTTCTCACAAAGCGGCAACAATCCTCAGCCGATTCTGAGAGAAGCGGGGTTGCAGAAAAAAGCAACATTGCAACCCCAATATTCAAAGATAAGGACTTAGAAATTAACTGAGTTAAGGCCTTTAAAAAAAAGATTAAATATAACAGTCTATCTCGAATTTACGGCAATCTATTATATGTTTCAGCAACTTGCTACGCCTAAGTTCTATGCTTAACTTGCAGTAAAGCTCCGTTCCTGCTACTAGATTTTGCAGGAATTATCGCGACAATATTAATTAAAGATTACAACTTTCTAATACTTAACACACGCAATAATTAGACTAATTAGATTAATTCTATTAAGGATCTTGCTGTATAAAATAATATATAACTACTATAACCCTAAAAGTATTAAAAACCTGGTCTTTACTATTACTAAACTACTAGACTTAGTAAATAAAAATATAATCTAGAGATTCCACAGCTTTTAAGCTAACGTACTTCACAAGCGAGTCGGCCACACAAGCGAGTCGGCCACCTCATCACGAAAACGCGACGCGTCAACCAACAACCAATATGCGTCGACAACACAACGCGCAATCAATCCAAAAAGAAGGCAGGCTAGCCTTAGCTCTCCTAGCTATCCGAAAAAATCAAATTCTAAGCGAACGACGCGCTGCAGGCATATACAATGTCCCCAAAAGCACGCTCCAAGACCGACGCGGCGGAATGACTGCACGACGCGATTGTGAGCCTAATTCAAAGAAGCTTACAAAGCTTGAAGAATCAGCCATTGTTCAACATATACTCGACCTGGATTCGCGAGGGTTTTCGCCTAGCTTAACTGCTGTACGAGAGATGGCCAACAAGCTACTCGCCGAGCGCGGTGCTGGCCAAGTGGGCATTAACTGGCCAAACAACTTTATCAAGCGAACGGACGAGCTTAAAACAAAGTTTAATCGAAAGTACGACTATCAAAGAGCTCTATGCGAAGATCCAGAGGTTATTGGCGATTGGTTTAAGCTTGTATACAATATAAAAGCAAAGTACGGCATTATTAATAACGATACATACAACTTTAATGAAGCTGGCTTCCAAATGGGCGTCATCTCATCAAGCATGGTTGTAACAGGCTCCGAGCGGCGCTATCGACCAAAAGCTGTACAGCCAGGCAATCGCGAATGGACAACAATAATCCAAGGAATCAATGCCTGTGGATGGGCCATCCCGCCATTCATCATCTTTGCAGGCAAGTACCATCTCTCTGCATGGTACGAGGGCGACGACATACCACCGGACTAGGTTATGGCAGTGAGCGACAATGGCTGGACAACGAATGAGCTTGGTGTTGCCTGGCTGCAGCATTTCAATATGCATACAAAAGATCGCACCATAGGCACGCATCGGCTGCTGATTATTGATGGCCATAAGAGCCATATCTCGCTCGAATTCCAACAAATTTGCAAGGAGAACAACATCATTGCTCTCTGTATGCCGCCGCATTCGTCGCACCTGCTGCAGCCGCTTGATGTTGGCTGCTTTTTGCCATTGAAAAAGGCATACGGGCGCCAAATTGAGGACCTAGTACGCCACTACATCAATCACATCACAAAGCTAGAGTTCCTGCCGGCATTTAAAGCAGCATTCTACAACTCAATTACAAAGAGCAATATTTGCGCAAGCTTTCGAGGCGCAGGCCTTGTGCCGCTTGATCCAGAGGCAGTGCTCTTAAAGCTTGATGTTGTGCTTCGTACGCCGTCGCCTCCCGCCGTGGAGGCTCAATGGGAATCAAAAACACCAAGCAACGCTCTCAAGCTAGACTCTCAATCAGCCTTAATTTGTAATCGCATTCAAATGCATCAAAATAGCTCGCCTACAGCTATTCTTGACTCGCTTAATAGCCTCTCTAAAGGTGCTGCAATTATAAAGCATAAAGCCACGCTGCTGCGCGATACAGTTGCCAGCCTTCAAAAGGTAAATGAAGCTGCCACAAAGCGCAAGGCGCGCAAAAAAAAGCGGATTCAGAGGGAAGGAACTCTAACAAAGGAAGCAGGCTCTCAAATAGCTGCTCAAAGAATCGAGGAGGCAGCTCAAAGCAAAAGGCAGCAAGCCGGAGCGCGCTCCGGCGGCGGCGTGCAGCGCTGTAGGCGCTGCGGCGAACCAGGGCACAACGCTCGTACGTGCAAAAAAGATGCAGAGGTTGCTGCAGATTAGGCTACAACTTGTATCTAGTTGATATCTATTGGCGTTGTGGAGCAATCAACGTTTAAGGCAGCTAAATATGATGAGGTGGCCGACTCGCTTGTATGGCCGACTCGCTTGTGAAGTACGTTATTTATAATAGCAAAAGAAAGAAGTATAATAAAGTTTCTAAGCGTATTAATATTACAGTTTACTAGGAGTTTAAATAATACTATATTGGAATTTATATAGTCTAAGGTAAAATTATTACACTAGCTAAAAGTATTTAGCCGACTGCAAAGGACTAGAAATAGAATATAAGGATAGAGTTTAAAAAGCTTAAGAAAGGATATAGTAGTACTGGTCTTAACAAATAGCTTAGCTAATAGCCTACTTTTATTAACAATATAAAGCAGTATAAGATTAAAAACCTAAGTAAGTTCTAGATATACAACGCCTTTATTAAAGCTTTACAGGACCTTAATCCTCTATTCTATAATTATATAAAGTTAAAAAAAGCTTATATTAAGGGGGAAACAACCCTTATTAGAAAAATAGTAAAGATAATAGAGAATATTTCTAATATACTTTTTACTGTACTTAACTAGATAAATCTAAATTATATAAACACTAGTTTTATAACTATTAATAACAACTCTAACTCTAATAAAATAGACGACGCTAATATTATAATTATATAGAAGGCTTAGAATACTATTAATAAGACTTTTAGGTTCTTTTATAGGCTAAATCCAGTACTTTCTAATAAAAGAATTATAATAGGCTTCTATATTAAGTAGTTTAGGACTATAGTACTGCTAAGTAAAAAAACTATAAAAAGGCGAGTTATACACTCCACCCTTTAAGGCAGAAAGTATAGTTATAATTTAGATTTATTAGATAACAATAGTTTACAGCTAAAATAGAAGAAATAGAGGGCCGACTTAACTTTAATAATAATAAACTTACTAATAAGCCTATAAAACTACGTGTGCAGACTTACCTATAAATATATAGACTACTAATATCTTAATCTATTAAGTATACTATTAAATTAGATACTAATAGTTTAAGTTTAATCTAAGGTTATTATAGAAATTAAGGGAAGCAAATAGCTTTAATTAAAGATTTAAAAGAACTTTTTTAGAAATAATATTGCTCTACTAAAGTTTTAGCCTGCTAATACTTTAAACACCTAACCTAAAAAGGTAACTAATAATACTATATTGTTTTTAACTACTGCTAGAATAAGGGTATTTTTTACTACCTTAAAGTTTGTATTTAGTATATTAGCAAATAATAAATATAATAACTATTTTAGACTTAATAATTATGCAGATATATATATCTATAATAACCTGTTAAGATTTGCTAAGTATAAGCTAATATAAGATAAAATTATATAATTTAGCGATATAGATGCGTATATTAAGGGGATAGGAAATATTATAGTCTATATTAATACTCTGTTAGGTTCTAGTCTTATTAAGCTTAATAATATTATATAAATATAAACTCTTTAGAAAGGTAAGGGCTTTTCTTTAATATAAGGATATATTAGATAGAGTATTTAGATAAATTAAACGTATTTAAAGCAACTAAATATAGTATATTCCGGGTTATTAAACTATATAACGTATTCTATAAGCAAGCCGTCTACCTAAGCAAGCCGTCTACTTTATTATAAAAACCGGCCTTAAACGTTAATTGCTTTATAACGCTAATAGATATTAACTATATACAACTTGTAGCCTAATCTACAGCAACCTCTGCATTATTTTTGCACGTACGAATATTGTGCCCTAGCTCGCCGCAGCGTCTACAGCGCCGCGCGCTCCCGCTAGAATTTGCCCCGCCTTGCTGCCTTTTACTTTAGGCGTCCTTATTAAGCCTTTAAGCAGCTATTTAAAAGCCTGCTTCTATTATTAGAGTTCCTTCTTTCTAGATCCGCTTCTTTTTGCGCGCCTTGCGCTTTATAGCGGCTTTATTTGCCTTTTAAAAGCTGGCAACTATATTACGCAGTAGCGTAGCTTAATATATTATTGTTGCAGCACCTTTAGAAAAGCTGCTAAGCGTATTAAGAATTGCTGTAGGCGAGCTATTTTAATACCTTTAAATATAATTATAAATTAAAGCTAATTAAGAGCCTAGCTTATAAGCGTTGCTTAGTATTTTTAATTCCTATTAAGCCTCTACTATAGCAGGAGGCAACAGTATATAAAGCCGAATATTAAGCTTTAAAAGTACTACCTCTAGATTAAGCGGTATAAGGCCTGCGCCTTAAAAGCCTGCGCAAATATTACTTTTTATAATTAAGTTATAGAAGGCTGCTTTAAATACTAGTAAGAACTCTAGCTTTATAATATAGTTAATATAGTAGCGTATTAAGTTCTTAATTTAGCGCCTGTATATCTTTTTTAACAGCGTAAAGCAGCTAATATTAAGCGGCTGCAGTAGGTGCAATAAATACGCTGGGATGCAGAGAGTAATAATATTATTCTCCTTGCAAATCTTTTTAAATTTAAGCAAGCGGTGGCTCTTATAGCTATTAATAATTAGCAGCTAATATATACCTATAGTGCGATCCTTTGTATACTTATTAAAATACTATAGCTAGGCAATACTAAGCTTATTTATTATCCAGCTATTATTACTTACTACTATAACCTAGTTTAGTAGTATATTATTGCCCTTATACTATATAGAAAGGTAGTACTTACCCGAAAAGATAATAAATAGCGGGATAGCCTATCTACAGGCATTAACTCCTTAGATTATTATTATCTATTCGCGATTGCCTAGCTATATTAATTTTAGATAATTGTACTGCTTAGAGCCTGTTATAACTATACTAGTTAAGATAATACCTATTTAAAAGCCAGCTTTATTAAAGTTATATATATTTTTATTTAGAATACTATACTTTGCTTTTATATTATATATAAGCTTAAACTAATTGCTAATTACCTTTAGATCCTTATATAAAGCTCTCTAACAATTATACTTTTAATTAAATTATATTTTAAGCTTAGGTATTCGCTTAACAAAGTTCTCTGGCCAGTTCTTGCCAACGTGGCCGGCGGCGCGCTCGGCGAGCAATTTGTTGGCCATCTTTCGTACAGCATACAGGTTGGGCGGAAATCCTCGCGAATCCAGGTCGAGTATATATTGAACAACAACTAATTCCTCCAGCTTGGAAAGCTTCTTGGAATTAGGCTTAGAATCGCGTTGTGGGGTTGTTCCAGCGCGTTGATCTCGAAGTATGCTTCTGGGTACGTTATATATCGTAATAGCGCGCCGTTCGCTTTTAAATTGCTGCTAATTGATTGCTGCGATAGCTATGTATATTCGACCTTTATTTTATATTAATTGCACGTTGTGTTGTCGACGTATAGTAGTTGGAAGTTAACGCGTCGCGTTTTTATAATAAAGTGGACGGCTTACTTAGGTAGATAGCTCGCTTATAGAATACGTTATTTAGGATTTTATTATTAAAGCTAAATTATATACTAAAGTAGCGCAAGCTTTTACTATAGTAAGGAGGTTAAAAATACTTTAGACTACTATAGTATTAATAAACGTCTAGTATACTAGACTAAAGTATATTAGGAAAAAAGCTTTAAAGTAAATACTATACGTAGTTAAAAAAGTAGTACTTAGTACTTATAACTTTTAATAGACTTTAGAGCTATATCCTAAATATTAGCTTATATAAGTATATTAATAAATTTTACGCGTTTTAACGTAAAAAAAAGCCTACCTATTTAAAAAGGTCTACTTAGATTTTATCTATATAAAAAAGGTATTTAATCTTAATATATAGGTTATATATTTCTACTATAACTATTTAGTATACTATATCTCCTTTAATCTTCTATATAAAACGCAAGAAGAACTAGTTATAGTAATATAAAAGTTTCTTACTATTATAAATAACAACTAGGGCTTTACTATATAATATATCTATTTAAATAGCAAAAAGAAACTAAGCTAGCAGTAGAAGAATCTTATAATTATAAGAGGAATTACCTTTAATTTATCTTTACCTAATAACGTATTCTATAAGTAAGCCGTTTACCTAAGCAAGCCGTCCACTTTATTATAAAAACGCGACGCGTTAACTTCTAACTACTATGCGTTAACAATACAACGTGTAATTAATACAAAATAAAGGTCGAATATATATAGCTATTGCAGCAATTAATTAGCAGCAATTTAAAAGCGAACGGCGCGCTATTACGATATATAATATACCTAGAAGCACACTTTAAAATCGACGCGCTGGAACAACCCTACAACGCGATTCTAAGCCTAATTCGAAGAAGCTTTCTAAGCTAGAGGAATTAGTTGTTGTTTAATATATACTTAACCTAGATTTATAAGGATTTCCGCCCAACTTATATACTATATAAAAGATGGCCAATAAATTCCTTACTAAGCGCGCCGCCGGCTATATTAGCAAGAACTGGCCAGAGAACTTTATTAAGCGAATACCTAAGCTTAAAATATAATTTAATTAAAAGTATAATTGTTAGAGAGCTTTATATAAGGATCTAAAGGTAATTAGCAATTAGTTTAAGCTTATATATAATATAAAAGCAAAGTATAGTATTCTAAATAAAAATATATATAACTTTAATAAAGCTAGCTTCTAAATAGGCGTTATTTTAACTAGTATAGTTATAATAGGCTTTAAGCGGCGCAATTATCTAAAATTAATACAGCTAGGCGATCGCGAATAGATAATAATAATCTAAGGAGTTAATACCTGTAGATAGGCTATCCCGCTATTTATTATCTTTTTAGGCAAGTACTACCTTTCTATATAGTATAAGGGCAATAATATACTACTAGACTAAGTTATAGCAGTAAGTAATAATAGCTAGATAATAAATAAGCTTAGTATTACCTAGCTATAGTATTTTAATAAGTATATAAAGGATTGCACTATAGGCACGTATTAGCTGCTAATTATTAATAGCTATAAAAGCCACCGCTTGCTTAAATTTAAAAAGATTTATAAAGAGAATAATATTATTACTTTCTATATGCCAGCGTATTTATTATACCTGCTGCAGCCGCTTAATATTAGCTGCTTTGCGCTATTAAAAAAGGTATACAAGCGCTAAATTAAGGACTTAATACGCTACTATATTAACTATATTATAAAGCTAGAGTTTTTACTAGTATTTAAAGTAGCTTTCTATAACTTAATTATAAAAAGTAATATTTATACAGGCTTTTAAAGTGCAGGCCTTATACTGCTTAATCTAGAAGCAGTGCTTTTAAAGCTTAATATTCGGCTTTATATACTATTGCCTCCTGCTATAGTAGAGGCTTAATAGGAATTAAAAATACTAAGTAACGCTTATAAGCTAGGCTCTTAATTAGCTTTAATTTATAATTATATTTAAAGGTATTAAAATAGCTTGCCTATAGCAATTTTTAATATGCTTAGCAGCCTTTCTAAAGGTGCTGTAATAATAATATATTAAGCTACGCTACTGCGTAATATAGTTGCCAGCCTTTAAAAGGTAAATAAAGCCGCTATAAAGCGTAAGGCGCGTAAAAAGAAGTGGATCTAGAGAAAAAAAACTCTAATAATAGAAGCAGGCTCTTAAATAGCTGCTTAAAGGCTTAATAAGGACACCTAAAGTAAAAGGTAATAAGGCAGGGCAGATTCTAGCAGGAGCGCGCAGCGCTGTAAACGCTGCGGCGAGCTAGGGCATAATATTCGTACGTGCAAAAATAATGCAGAGGTTGCTGTAAATTAGGCTATAAGTTGTATATAGTTAATATCTATTAGCGTTATAGAGCAATTAACGTTTAAGGCCGGTTTTTATAATAAAGTAGACGGCTTGCTTAGGTAGACGGCTCGCTTATAAAATACGTTACTCTAGATTAAAATAGCCTTATAGAATATTTTAGGGGGGTAATAATAACTATAGCTTATAAGCTTTATATATAAAGTAGACTACTTTATAAGCTCTAGCTATATATAGTAGCTTATACTACTCGTTTTCTAAATTATACCCCTGTATAATAAAAGCAATAGTAAACACCTTTTAAAATAGTATATAGCTATAAGCTAAATCTCTTATATATTAAAATTATCGGATCCCTTACCTACGTTTTAATTAAGTATAGAAGAGACTATTCTATAAAAGTAAAGCTATAGAATAAAGTAATTAAGGGATAGCTTATTAGACTAAATATAACTAATATTTATAAAGTTTAGATTTTGCATCTAGATTAGGTTATTATATCTTAGGATATATAAATAGATAAAAAAGTTATATTTAACCTATAGCTCTCTATAAGCCTTTCTAAAACCGGATAAGTACTTTTAATTAGTATTAATAAAGTTAATTTAGATAATATAAATATAGAACTTTAACTAATAGAAAATATAAGTATTTTTAATCCTAATTTAGTTTAATATAAAGTTCTATTAGCGTTTCTACTATTTCTGCAACTTTTATTAGTATAAATAGTAATAAGGATATAGAGTTAAATAGACAGGCTTTATATATAGCTATATCCTACTCTAATATTATTTAGATCTAGATAACTAAGCATAATACTATAAAACTTTTCCCGTGCTACAGCAACTTAGTATATAGTAAATTCGGCTTAGTTACTTACTATACACTAGGTGCAGAAAAAGGCATAGTAACAGGCATATACTTTATAACTAGAACGTGCTAAACTAGGTTAATAAATAGTCTATATATTTGCATTAGCGCGGACTCTAAGAACTTATTAAAAGAACTTAATACCACCACCGGAATTCTAGTATTAGCTAAAGCGTTATCTAGAAAGGGATAACTTTAAGTAAGCTATAGATACTAAGATTAAGTTACTTAAAGATAAGTATACTTTTAAACTTATTAATTACCCGGAGTATAAATAAATGCTACTACTTAAATAGGTTTTTATATATAAATTTAATACTGCTAGCTACCTTATTTATTATAAAGCTTAAATATACGTAAAAGGCAATTTTTAATATAATATTTCTAACAATATCTATATAGCTATAGGGGCGTATTAGAGCTTTTATATTCTTATAGTACTTATCTATATATTTAGGCTTCTATATTATTAAATTAACTTTAAGAACGCCTTTATTAATACTAATATAGATAATAAAATCTATACTACCTATCTACTAGGGTATAGAATACTAGAAAAGGTTTAGAAATTGCTTAAAGCGCTCTACAGCCTATAAAAGTTACTAAAGCTATAGTTTAATAAACTTATATTATTCCTTAACAGTCTAGGATTTAAATATTGCCTAGATAAACTATATATTCTTATTAACAATAAAATAGGCCTTATCCTATTTCTTTATATAGATAATCTCCTTATTATTTTAGAATAAAAACGCGTCTACTATATTAAGTAATTTAAGTTAGCAGTAAATAGTAAGTACAGGATTAAGGATTTAAGCAAAGCAATCTCCTTCCTTAATATTAGGATCCTGTAAAACGCAATAGATAAAAAGCTTTAGATCTATTAGGATAAATATATTAATAAAATCTGCACTAAATATAGAATAGATAAGTTATAGAAAATAGTTTATACACCTTTTACTTTATTATATTATTCCTAACCTTTTAAAGAACAGGCTACTATATAGTAAATTATAGAAATATAGGAAAAAATAGGTTTAATATTATATATAGCAGTAGTATTAAAACTAGATATTTTGTTTGCAGCTAGCTAGTTAAGTTAGTTTATAATAAACCCTTTACTAGAGCACTTATAATACGCAAATTAAGTTCTTTTATATTTCTAGACTATAAAGTACTATACTATTAAGTTCTTAGGCTCTATAAATTCCACAGTAGTAGAAATAGGCAATAATAAAGTGCTACAGCTATTAAGCAACGCATTATTCGCGGATAATCTAAAAACTTAAAAGTTAACGTAAGGTTACTTTATAAAGCTGTTTAATAGACTAATTATATAGCAGTTCTCTAAATAGAAGACTATTACAACATCTATAACTAAAGCAGAGCTTTTATTGCTATTATATACAGCGAGGGAGATAATAGGTTTATATAGGCTGTTTGCATAGGTATAGTTTAATCTAGAATAATAACTTTATATCCTCTATAATAATTAGCAGATAATAGGCCTAATCTAGAAAGCAAGACTATAGTTAACCTTAAAACTAAAACACGTTAATATCTATAGCTTATAGCTAAGGCAAATCTATTAAAGTAGCAAAGTTATAGTCTAGTAGGTTCTAACCACAGGTATGCCTTTAGATAGCTTTACAAAACCCCTCTTAACAGAGAAACACGCACACTTTATACTCTAACTAGGCCTAGTTAATATCTTATCGCGGATTAATCCAGGATGCGCATTAGAAGAGGATAGTCTACAAGACGTTCAGACCTTATCTAAAACAGAGTGAAATCTGGGGGGGTGTGTTATAGACTAAGGCATTAGCCGTGGAGGCCTAAGGCAAGAACTGCATTAATAAGCTTGCTATTAAAGCTATATAGAACGTCGGGCGGGGTAACCCAACCGACAAGAGACACCACACACACACAATTAATTATATTCTGCTGCTTGATATCATTTCCAATCCTGCTTCATCCCGTGCACACCTAAGTGCGACATAATATAAGCATCGTAGTGTAATTTACTTATATTATCCAGCAAGCCAAGCTTATGGCTGTAAACGTGTGGCTAATCGGGAGCCTAAGTACCCCACCTTATGTATCCACTGTTAGCCTAGGCACGTGATTTATTACGGTACCAGAAGGTACTTCTCTACACAGCTTAAGCTAACAAGAGTATAACCGGTGCGGGTCGGCCGCCCTCCCTGTATATAGTGGCGAGATCTAGTAGCAAATTCCTCTTAGCATTATTAAGTATTACTAGTCAGCATATAGCTATAATACTGCCTGCCAAGACCCTAGAACCCTCTTAGATACAAGTCGGGAAGGATAATTAAATCTGTAGGCCCTTTATTTCACTTAAACCACATACTCTAGCAGCTTAATTGCCTTCTTAACCTGTCCGTCTGCTTAGTATACTCTAGCGAGCTCGTGCTGCGACGCTAGTCGATCAGGATAGTCTTCTGCAAGCACTTCTGCTTTTATCGCGATAACGCCTTCCAGTAGCTTAACTGCCTCCTTAATCTGTCCGTTCGCTTAGTATA
>NW_022985458.1:0-16172 GCF_010093595.1 Mytilinidion resinicola | reverse complement strand
AGCTTAACTGCCTCCTTAATCTGTCCGTTCGCTTGGTATACTGTAGCAAGCTCGTGCTGCAACACTAGTTGTAAGGGATAGTCTTCTGCGAGCACTTCTGCTTATATTGCAATAACGCCTTCCAGCAGCTTAACTGCCTCCTTAATCTGTCTGTTTACTTAGTATACTATAGTAAGGTTATACTGCAATAATAGCCGATCCGAATTCCCCTTATTAAGTCTTTACCTTTGCTTACAGGACTTCTTAAGCCACCTTACTGCTTTTTAGATCCTGCTGTCTACCTGCAAATATTATTCTACTAAAAGACACAACTTGGACCTCTTATTAACCTCGCAGCCTTGCTTATCCTTGAGTAGCCGTAGAGCATGCGGTAGATAGGCCTTCTATACTGCCTGATTTGCATAGTTATTTAATAGGAAAACGCCGGCCACATTCCTAATAGCTTTCTTAGCCACCCCTTTTGTGTTGCTGTACTGCCTGACCCAGATTTAAGTTGCTAGGTGCACTAGTTGGTGGATATTATACTCCTCTTCGTCCCTCTGTTGTACTAGGAAGGAGTACCTATAGAGCGTGCCGATCGCCTCCTCTATCTGCACTTCTAATTGTACGCTTAGTAGAATAGAGTATAGAATAGCTTTCCACTTAATATAAGATATAAACAGCAGAAGGCCTGCCGCGACCGCATCGCGTGCGCGGATATAGTTAAATAATACCACCCACGTTGTGGCCACTGCGTTCGCCGAGCTGTTATATTACGTATTGTCGCGGAACTCCCTGCTTATAAGATTAATAAGGTCCTGCTCCGTGCTCCGGAGCAGGTGCAAGTACTTAGTAATAGACATGCTGGTTTTATTTAGGTAGGCGGCTGCCTGTGCAATCGCCAGAGGTAAATATATTAACTTATTAAGCAGTATATCCCTACTTGCGCTGTTGCGGAGGAGGTCCTTCCTAATTAGCGACTTCCCTAGGAAATCGCCCGCGTCTTATTAATTCATCGGCCCGATTTTTAGTATATTGCCGCGTGTTAGCAGGACTGCTACCTCTAGTATGCGTGTGGTAAATAGAACTATACTATCTTCGCTCTGTGGTAGGTAGTTAATAACACCCTTCGCCTGTTCTGTTCTAAAGAGGATGTCTGCATCGTCGGCGTTGTCGACCACCAATAGCCACCTCCCGGCCCGCGCTGTGCTTAGTCGGCGTTTGAACTGCTTTTTTATATTATCCTTGCTATTAGCCGCCTAAGGGATACCTAACAGTCTTACAGCTTCTGCGCACGCCTGCTCGAAGCTCTCTATACTTAGTGCAGGCACCTAGAAGATAGAGAACTTAGGCCAGCTCTCCTTTACTATGTACGCAAACTGCAGCGCGACCTGCGTTTTGCCCGTCCCCCTAAGCCTAATAATTAACATTTTATAGCACGCTCTGTCTACTATAAGCCTCTGCTTTAGCATATTAAGTTTAGCCTTCCTCCTAATAAAGAACCGGTTTAGAAGGAATGGAATAGAGTGGATTGCCCTTTCTATTGCACTATTAGCCACGCTGCAATATATAGAAGAGAGCAGTTACACTAACTACTTGCGCTCTAAGTGGCCTCCTCGGCCGTGCGAGTCTTTGCTACATCGGCTGGCGGGATCACCAACAGCACCTCCTTCGCATACGCCGCCGCGATCCCCGCCGCGTACGGTTGCCACCTCTTATTCTTGTGCGAGTCTGCATAGTCGCAGATGCCGCGGATGACCAGGCACGGGAAATTGTTCATCAGACCTGCCGCCTCCATCTCGAAGCAGAGCACGCCGCCGAACTCCGCGCTGACCCTGTCTCTTTCCGCCGCATTTTTCATGACCTGATTTCCTGACGCGATCGTCCCGTAGTAAGCTATCACCCCTTAACTGTTACAAGGCTGCCGGCCTTCTTGCCCGTCTATACTGCACTCATCGCAGGTTTGCCCCCCCTTATGGTTGTAGCCTGCCTTAAACAGGATATCAGGCCCAGCCGCCTCGTGCTGAAAGTCGGGCATGTGGCTGAATGTTTGCAGGTATTCAGATACCTTGCTTCTGTTTCGGAGTTTGCTCGCTTGCACCTTTGCAACCGCGCTGAGCAGTATCTGCGGAGGGGCGTTAAGCGATCCTGTCCTCTTGAACCCGCTTGGCGTCGCCTTGCCAGAGTCGTACTGGACCACCCCGCCGAAGGTCTTGTCTGGCTGGCTGACCACCACGTCCCCGAGTCGAATGTCCACCGCTACGCTAGGCACTCCTCCGCCGATGCCGACCATTAGCCCAAACCGGATTCCCTTGAACGTCGTCTTCATCTGCGTCGCCACGACCGCCGCAGGGTTGTTGCCAATGCGTCCCGCCGGTAGACATACGATGGCGATATTGTGCCCCGCAATCGATCCCAGAGAGTATAGATTCTCGTCGTTGCCGTCGACGTCGCGCTCAAGATCTTCATGCTCTTCGTCCAGCATCTCCTGCGCCGCCGCCAGCTCGGCTGAGAGCGCGCACACCCATCCTACCGTGTATTCCTCGCGGGGTGGCCGGGGCATTTGGAGTCGTCACGATAGGAGGTGGTGAGCAGAGGGGTAGCGGAGCGTCTCGTGCGGAGTTTGGGATGAAGGTGATGGCCGGGAAGCACTGGCTCTTCGGCGCACGCAGACATGTTGCTACTCAGCCTCATGGCGCGCTCTGGCGGGCTGCCTGCTCCCTGAACAAGCTGAGCTGTCGATATCTGGCGACAGCCGTAAGCGCTAGCATGGGGTGGGATCGACCCTGCCATTGGCCTAATGCATAAGTGGAGGCACCCTGGCACCCAGGGCCAGGGTTGAGCGGAAGATCGACCGAGCAGGGGGGGTGGGGCAGCTGGTCGGTGCGATATGGGAAATAATACCTACGCTAATATCGTGGTATTATCGCAGCCTTGTTCCCGCCTATGTAAAGTCTTAGGGGAGGGCTAATCGTACACCCCCTAACGAATGCTCGTACACCCCCTTTCGAATGATCATACACCCCCTATTTACCGCTTCTGATTGGCTCGGAGGTCCGGCAGGAAGCCTCCGAAAATTCACCCTTACGTCTATCTGCACGTGCATCTCTGCCGTATGTGAGCTCGTACGTGGGACTATACGTGAGGCTATACGAATCGACATGGCTATACAGCCTCTCCGTTTTACGGCGCATCCTTTCCGATTTGTATAGCCTCACGTACAGCCTCACGTACAGCCTCACGTACAGCCTCACGTACAGCCTCACGTACGAGCTCACGTACGGCCGTATATACAGCTGCACAAATCAGATAGGCTGCGCTGGAGGCTACGTGGCCGCATTTGGAGACAGCATTCGGAATTAGTGAGCAGGTGAAGCGAGCCAATCGGAAGCTCTGGAGTAACCCTCTGAGCCAGTAAGAAGGCGGTGAAGTGACAGGGGAGTAGGGGGTGTACGATTAGTCATTAGGGGGTGTACGATTATTCGTTAGGGGGTGTACGATTAGCCCTCCCCAAGTCTTATCCTAATATTACTCCCACGATACTAATATACGATGAATCTTCTGGTATATATAACTGGTAGTTCTCCTTGAGCAGCAGGCCCGTGCATGCAGCTAAGCCGTATTCGTCTAGATGCCCCGCAATTGTAACACGTCAGTGATACAACCCAACATCAGAAGAAGCGCGGGCTCTCCATTACGGTCTGCCATAACTTTGATATTCTCTAGGTTGAAGACCTAGACATCTATCTTCTCTTCCATAACAAGGCGATGTCATAACCCTGCCACGGTAAGTTCGCTTCCAAATCCCTTCGAACCAAATTATCCCGTTCCTAAGTAGCTAATTGCTTTAGAAGCTTCGCCCTTGAATTGCCTGACGGACGCCAGTACTCAAACGGGCACATTCACGCAACCACCAGACCTAAACAGAATCCGCCTTCCTTTCAGTCTTGGTGTGTTCTCTAGCCACCTTCGAGACCGACCTCTATAAACCCACGCGCTTGACGGTCGAAGAATAAAGGTCTGCTCGTTTACAAACGGTGAAAAGATGCCTTTGCGGGAACGTATCGGGAAAGTTCTTCACGGAGGAAGATCTGTGAGAGGCAAAGACAAGGCTGATGCAGCGGTGACTGACAACCGATTAACCTTTACCTAAGGCTGAGACGCTGACTTATGTGGAGCAAAGTCTGATGAAGGACTCTCCAAACCCAAGGCAGACCCAACTGATGGTCCTATACTATCGCATGCGAGCTCCGCAGATTATCTTCCTACGGCAGCGGAGGATGCGAGACGAAAATATCCTCAGAATGAACGATCCAACCTTGAGCCGGGTCCAACCGTTTCTACGCCATTGCACAACAGTCCCGTCGTTTCTTCATCTGCGAAGGACTCAAAGCCAACGAACCTCTGGGATGAAGCTTACGAGGCGCTTGGAGCTAAGTACCAGAAACTTATAAATGCTTACGAGAGGGACCTGCTGGCACCGCAGGATCCACATCAGCAAGGTATAGTAATACGGATTGTCTTCCTTCGGCTGGAACCAGATGCTATTTCTTGCTATCAATTGAACTTGTGCTAACAGGAAACAACCTTGTACAGATGCATTCGACAGTCAAACGTTAGCAGGCCGAGGAGAAATACTAAGCGGTAGAGGCGCGGACCAGGAAGAGAAGCTCCAAAGGCTGGTTGATCAAAAGCTCCGAGATATCCAGAATGCTCGACTGAAAGTTTCTGTAGGCAAGAAGGAAGTTATCGTTAATGAGCAGGTCCGCAAGGTTGTCTATGCGATTCTCTCTGTCAAGGATTTCATAGGATCTGCAGTCAGTGCGGAGCCACATGCTGCCCTAGCATGGGCTGGAGTCTTGGTCATTCTTCCTGTAAGCAGCTATTTATAAACTACTTTCCACTTTCCGGTGCTCACAATTGCCTTGCAGATCCTTCTAAACCCGGTCACACAAGACGATGATGCTATGGCAGGTCTCGAATACATCTCAGCGCTTCTCCTCCGATGCAAGGTTATAGAGGATACCTACCTTAAACCTTCAACTCAACATCAAAGGTATATAATCAATTTCGTGATGCACACTGGACGTTGGTTAAGTCCGCGCAAGCCTGTCCTTGCAATTTCAACTCAAGGTAAAGGTGTTACTTGAACTGTGAAGCCGGGTTTTGAGGTCTCAGAACGGATGCTGATGCTAGAGTGTAGCATGTCACAACCACTCCGAGAACTCAACAACTCGTTCAAAGATAAGACCGTCCACCTCTATTCTCAAATACTGAAGTATCAGATCCAACTCGCCCGGCAATGCTCGCGCGAGAGGCTCTTCCGCCTTTTGAGAGATATTGTGGTTCTAGACGACTGGAAGGTTTTACTGACGGATCTGGAAAAGACCGAGGAACTCATTAACAAAGATCTGAGCACTTTCGACAGCAATGCCTTGAAAGCTGTCGATAATAAGGTATCCGAACTTCAGAACCAGGCTGAAAAATCCTGGGCTTTGCTAATGGAAATGAAAGCTGGTGTCGAGGTAACATCCCTTTCAATAGATTGACACCAATGCTTACGGTCCTCTTCCAGAATGTCAACCAAACCCAGCTGCTAGGAAAACTCCCTCGCGCAGAGTATGCTGCGTTCAACACGTTTAAGAAGAACGAGCCTGCTCCTCCTGAATGTCTCGACGGGACCCGAGTTAATATCCTCAACCAGATCCAGGACTGGGGCGAGGGTGGCGGTGACGAGTGCGTCTTCTGGCTCAACGGCATGGCGGGTACCGGCAAGTCTACTATCGCTCGTACGCTTGCTCACCGCTTTCACGAAAAAGGACGCCTTGGAGCGAGTTTCTTCTTCTCGAAGGGCAAGAAGGACCTAGGTGACGCCGGCGCATTCTTTACCACTCTCGCCGTCCAGCTGACAGAGGTGCTGCCGGTTCTCAGACCCCACGTCTGCGATGCCATAGCCGAACATGGAGATATTGGCCAGCAATCGTTGCCAGATCAGTGGAAGCGCCTTATTCTGCAGCCTTTGTTAATGCTAGACAAGGGTCTACTTCCACCTTTAGTCCTGATTTTGGTGATCGATGCTCTAGACGAGTGCGAGGGTGGCCAGGGTGTTCCTGTGATCCTTCAACTTCTTACCGAGGTGAAGGGTCTAAAACTTATACGAGTACGAGTTTTCATCACCAGCAGACCAGAAACACCTATTCGCCTCGGCTTCCACGAAATGCCTGAAATCGCTCATCACGACCTCATGCTCCACTCTGTCCCTCAGTTAGTTATCAAACATGATATCTCCCTTTTCTTGAGACACGAGCTGGGTAAAATCAGTAGTAGACGCTCCCTTGAGGACTGGCCAGGTAAGGAGGACATCCAGAAACTTGTTCAGAAAGCCGGTCGGCTCTTTATCTACGCTGCAACAGCATGCCGTTTTCTCAGCAAATCCCGGTTTCCAAAAAGGTGCCTCTCTGAAATGCTTCAGATGAACTCCACTAGTCGTTCGTTCACGAAAGAGCTCGACGATATGTACATGATGGTTTTGAAAAATTTAATCATTGAAGGCTACGATGAGGACAACAAAGATATTGCTACGCTTTTCAAACAGATTGTTGGATCTATTATCATCCTTTTCGACACACTTTCTGCTCCCGCTCTGACTGGACTGCTTGCGGTTTTACCACCTGAGGAGGTGAATGAGACATTAGAACCTCTACGCTCTGTTTTGAATGTCCCGGAAGACAAAACCTCTCCTATCCAGTTATTCCACCTTTCTTTCCGCGACTTTCTCCTTGACAAGGAAAGATGCGCCGATCCGCAGTTCTGGATCGACGAGAAAACAGCACACAATGACCTGTTTGTGAACTGTCTCAAGGTCATGTCAGAGCACCTAAGGAGAGATGTGTGCGATCTTCGACTGCCAGGAGCTCTTGCTGTCGACGTGGAGCAGAGCAAGGTGGATCAATGTCTTCCTGATCATATTCAGTATGCGTGTCGTTATTGGGTTAGTCATCTTCAGCAGAGCGATATTGAACTCAGCGACGATGGGCAAGTTCACAAGTTTCTCAAAGAACACTTCCTTCACTGGCTTGAGGCTCTTAGCCTTTGCAGAAACATGTCGGAAGGAGTAATTTCTATAGCGAAACTCGAGGCATTAATCCAGGTAATCCTTGAACCAGCGATGCTATCTATATATGATTTATACTGATATAACTTTAGGGAAGAGCCGATGCATTTGCATTAGTCGAGCTAGTTCGAGATGCTCGACGATTTATCATGTATCACAAACAGGCAATAGAGAGCAGTCCTCTTCAGGTATATGCATCTGCACTTATGTTTAGTCCAGCCCGCAGCCTGATAAGGGGTCTTTTCCATCACGAAGAGCCGAAATGGATTACGATAAAGCCACCCATGAGAGATGAATGGGGCGCGTGCCTGCAGACGCTCGAAGGCCATAGCAATTCAGTCAGCTCAGTGGCCTTTTCTCACGACTCGACGCGGCTGGCGTCAGCGTCATACGACAACACAGTCAAGATCTGGGATGCGAGCAGCGGCGTGTGCCTGCAGACGCTCGAGGGCCATAGCGATTCGGTCAGGTCAGTGGCCTTTTCTCACGACTCGACGCGGCTGGCGTCAGCGTCAGTCGACAAGACAGTCAAGATTTGGGATGCAAGCAGCGGCGTGTGCCTGCAGACGCTCGAGGGCCATAGCTATTGGGTCAACTCAGTGGCCTTCTCTCACGACTCGACGCAGCTGGCGTCAGCGTCATACGACAACACAGTCAAGATCTGGGATGCGAGCAGCGGCGCGTGCCTGCAGACGCTCGAGGGCCATAGCTATTCGGTCAACTCAGTGGCCTTCTCTCACGACTTGACGCAGCTGGCGTCAGCGTCAGTCGACAAGACAGTCAAGATCTGGGATGCAAGCAGCGGCGCGTGCCTGCAGACGCTCGAGGGCCATAGCAATTCGGTCACGTCAGTGGCCTTCTCTCACGACTTGACGCGGCTGGCGTCAGCGTCAGTCGACAAGACAGTCAAGATTTGGGATGCAAGCAGCGGCGTGTGCCTGCAGACGATCGAGGGCCATAGCTATTCGGTCAACTCAGTGGCCTTCTCTCACGACTTGACGCGGCTGGCGTCAGGGTCAGTCGACAGCACAGTCAAGATCTGGGATGCGAGCAGCGGCGCGTGCCTGCAGACGCTCGAGGGCCATAGCAATTGGGTCAACTCAGTGGCCTTCTCTCACGACTCGACGTGGCTGGCGTCAGCGTCATACGACAACACAGTCAAGATCTGGGATGCGAGCAGCGGCGCGTGCCTCCAGACGCTCGACATTGGTGAGGCACTTAGCAAAATATCATTTGACACTACTGGTTTGTATCTTCACACTGAAATTGGTACTGTTAGTGTTAGTGCAACACCATTAGTTCCAAGTAGTACACCAACTATCATAGAGCCTCGGAAGCCTAGAATTCAAGGCCTAGCGTTGAGTTCAAATTGGATAACACATAATTCTGAAAAGCTAGTATGGCTGCCGTCAGAGTATCGGCCGTCATGTTCGGCAACGTCAGAGAAGACAATCGGCATTGGTGTTGGATCTGGAAGAGTCTGGATATGTGAAAATTTGCTTGACATATCCTAGAGCGTTTGCGATGAGTTAAGTTATTATTCTTATTTTCTTTTTTATCTCTATTTCATAGAGGGGGCCGGGGATCCAGGTGAATATACGCTTCTTAATTTGCCACAGTGAAGTTTCGAGCATCTTCTAGAACCACGTGTTGAAGTTTGCCACTTAAACCTCAGCAGAGGTAGACCGCAAAGTAGAGTAGTATGCATGAGCAACTGTGCCCCTCCTGTTCAACTTTATTACTGGCAGACCCACATTCTCTCAGGGGTTGCGGAAGGGTTCTAGCATGACGGCAAGTGCGGGAAGAGAGGCTATAGAAGGGCAGTCTTAATTGGTGACATTTGCAAGGCCCGCTGTCCGAGTGGAGATGATATCGCGCATAGTCGATGAGACATTTGCCGAACTCGAAGACTGGCGAAAGTAGACTAATAGGCCAAGGCCATCTGAACGACAACAAGGCGCGATATGGTTCGAGCCTTGCTTTTCCGGGCCGCAACTGCCCCGTGGACCCCCTTGTTCCAAGACAGTGGCGTCCCAGCCCAAAGAGCGGATACCCGCACTTAGACCTTATGTTGGTATAGGAGACCTCGAAGAGGTTGAGGAGGCTTACAAGGGTAATATCTGGGGCTCAGTAAATCCTCGGATATGTCTAAATCTGGAATCTAAGAGGTGTAGCAAGGAGAGGACTGGCTCTTAGTAGTATATAGAGCTGGTTACGCCCAGCTAGGCTAAGGATGCACGTTTGCCTTTAGCCTCCTGCCCCACTCGTCGTCTTAAGGCTTCTCTGCAGCTTTTATTTGTCTCTCTCCTACGTCTATCTCCTGCGCTACTTCTATCTGCCTTCCATTTTCCTGCAGCGGCGCGCTGCCTCTCACGCTAGAATCTAGCAACGACTACCCGACCAATCTGTCCATGTCCCCAGCATGAGCATGTTGCCTTCTTACAACACTTCTGTCCGGACAGTGTAGAATCCCCCAACCTCGAGAGCTTTCCAGCCAACGCACCTCGACTTGGCTATGCCCATGTTCCAAAGCCACGCCACGACCTCTATCCCCTACCAGTCTGGAGCATTTGCGTTCGATTCACTTGCCGTATACCCGCGCAACATGCAGCTAGCATTCAGCTACCCTACGACAATAGCCTACACCGGAGTATACTCGGGCGTCAATAAGCTACAAACCGGGCTGCCAACCGCCAGAGACGTCCACAGCTTCCCCATGATGGAAACCACTCCACCAGTCAAGACCGAAGCAGCCTCCCCAATCCAGCCCAGCCAGGTCGACGCCATTTACGCCGCCGACTGCAAGCAAACGAGCTCCAAGTCCGACAGCAACATTAATTTCTCAACCCACGTGGACACTCTAATAAAGGCCATCCAGGCCAAGCCAAAGCCAGCACAACGACAGCAGCAGCCCAGTAAGATACTACCCCATAAACCGTCGCTCATTAGATACACGGCACCCGTTACTTACCCACCTGAGAAGAGATACCAGTGCAGTATACCCGACTGCCACAAAAGCTTCTGGCAGAAGAGCCAGCTTGAAATCCACACTCGTGCTCATACTGGAGTCAAGCCATTCTTAAGTACCGTCATCGCTATGTCGGGAACGGGTTACTGACAACTATCGTTAGCTATGCAAGGAGCCATCATGTGGTCAACGATTCTCTCAGCTCGGCAATCTCAAGGTTAGTATACTTTGCGTGGTGTAAATGTTCCTCGCTAATCTTTCTTAGACTTATAAGCGAAGACACACTGGAGAACAACCGTACGACTGTAACATCTGCGGTAAGACTTTTGCACAACGTGGCAACGTTCGAGCACACAAGACTGTGCACCAGAATATCAAGCCATTCACATACAGACTTAACGACTGTGGCAAGCAATTTACACAGTTGGGCAATCTAAAGGTATATATTCTTTGCATTTGTAACAACCTTCTATTGCTGATCGCAACGTACAGTCACACCAAAACAAGTTTCATGTGGCCACTCTTCGTTATCTAACCCAGAAGTTTGCTTTAATTAGAGTGGGCGATCTCGTGACGGCCCAAGACAAAGATCTTTGGGAGTATTTCGCTGCCTTGTATAAGAATTCCAATAAGGGCGTTAAGGAACGTGGCAAGGCATTGGTCTCAACTCAAAAGAACACCCTGTTAAGTCCATAGATTAATATCAAACCGTCCTAACACGGAGGTGCAAGGGATGAGGTAAAGTAGCAATAAATGTTGATTCTGCTGTTGACGTTTTAATTGCATAGAATCGGGCGGAGGTACGGAAATACTCATTTATCTACATAGACCAATGGACGCAACATGCCCTTTCTGACCATTTCCTCGCACTCTCAGCGATAGTAATTGGCGTACCCAGCTAGAAGCTACCGCGGGATTTTAGAGGCACGGAGACGCCACGCCACCATCCCACACACCTCCTTGACTTTTTCCGCCCTTCCCCGACTGGCCCTATATATTGTGTAGTCTTATAGATGCTGACACTGCGCTAAGCTCGGACATATCCTAGATTGTGAATAATTTAAGCCATTGGCTAGTATTTTAATAGCCGACGTTCATAGAGACGCTAACGGATTAAGCCATTAAAAGTCGTTTCTGCATGGTCTTGGGATGACGTCTGGATTCACGGCGATTATCGAGAGCTGGAACTCCGATACGGCCGAGCTCCACCTTAATACAATTCATGGCAAGCGTCCGTGGCGATATTGGTGGGTGGTGGTTATGATGCGGGTCACGAAAACGCACTGAGGATGTGGCAGCTGGATGCACCCCCTAGTGCGTAAGAACTAGTGTATTTGATACTGTACTAGAACGCTACTGCTACGCTGCTGCTACGCTCCTGTCACTTCTCCTTGTTTCACCATGTTCCACTCCTACCGTCTTCCAACTATATAGCCACTCGCTAGAACCTCAATACAACTCATGTCTCCCTCACTGATTCTCCCTTCCTACGCCAGCTACCAGTTATGAGCCCGGAATAACGCACGCCGTTCCACATCACTATCCTCCTACGTACATCTATATATACGTTTCCAACGTTTCCAACGAACATTTCCTGGCTAGGAACACGCAATTCATCAGTATATCGATAATCGTTCATTCGAATAGCTGTCGATATGGAGTCATCATCAATCAAGCTATTATCTACAACTCAGGTCATCTTATCATCCGGACCTGATTGGAAGCTATGGATCAATCAAATCCGAACCCTTGCGGAATGCCATCAAATCTGGGAATATATCGATCCGGATTCCGAAAACAGGCCTACAAAGAAAGCGCCTACCGAGCCAACAATCCAAATGGTGAAAGAAAATGCGCCAGCAGATGCTAGCATCACCATCCTCAACGACGACGAATACAAGACGTACGAACGATTGACAAAACAATACACTATCAATGAAAAAGCGCACAACAAGCACGCCACTGCCCTCTACGCGATCCAGACAAAAATCAACGAATCCGTAGTCGTTGCACTACAATACTACTACACCGGAAAACCCGTATGCGAATGGCTGCAAATCCTTAGGAACGCTATTGCCCCATCAGATCAAAATCGGAAACTACGAGTCGCTGCGCAGTACAACAGGCTACTATCACCACCAAGGAATCAGAACATCGACGTTTGGATGGCTAGTTTCTTACTAGCTTACAACGCTGCCAAGGAAGAGAACCTACCTGATGTCTCTGGAGACCGAGCAGTGCACAACTTCCTACACGTAGTATCTACGTTGCAGCCCGAATTCACAACCTACTGGAAACAGAAGGTCCAGAATGCGTTGGCTAAGAATAAACCACTGCCCACGGTTGAACAACTACACGGAGCCCTGCGCAACGATCGTGACGAGAACGCAATCCAACGAGGAAAGGCCCCATTCACGGCATTAGCAGCATTCAACACAACGTTCCAAGGAAAATCTCAACAAGATGCATCATCAACATCTACAACAATCCGTGATCGCGAGGTGCCGATGTGCGTATGCAGGAAACGACATTTCTATAGTAGATGCTACTATCTAAACCCAACAATCAAGCCCTCGTATTTCAAGCTGGTGCCAGAAATGGAACGAGAAATCCAACAGAAACTAGCCACAAACGAACGGCTATGAACAACCGTACAAAACGCCATCAAGAAGGGCAGTAGCCCTGGCGGACAGCCAGCTACGTTTCCAGCTACGTTTCCAGCTACGGATCCAGCCACGGATTCCGCCACTACTACGGCTACGGGCCAGAGATTCTCAGGTGCTATCACAAAAGGATCCTACAACGTTTCACAGGAATATCATCTACGTGATAGCGTTGTACTCGATTCGGGCACTACCGTGCACGTGATAAACGATGCATCACGATTCATCTCACCAATTCGTCCGCCACCAAAAGGGGACTTCCTATTCGCAGGAGGAACGCGCCAGCCAATTCTAGGATACGGATCTGCACTTGTTCATTGTACAAACAATGCTGAACTAACCCTAATTGAGGCTGCCTACTGCCCGGCAATGCAGACGTCTCTTGTAAGCGTCAAAATGCTGAAAAATCGAGGAATCTACTGGTCCAGCGAACACGACAAGTTATACAAGAAAAACGGAAACAACATCATCTTCCTGGCGCACGCCATAATGATTCATGACCAATGGGTTCTTGAATACGTGCCACCAGCCCAGCACGCCGCATTTCCAACTACGGGCATCACTACGGCCCTGGAAACGGCCCTTCCTACGGGCATCACTACGGCCCCGGAAACGGGCATCACTACGGCCCCGGAAACGGCCATCACTACGGCCCCGGAAACGGCCATCAGCACGGCTCCAAATCGCATCAATCGTCGATCGGCCAAGCAATCAGATAGTACAACAGACGGAATCACCTGGCACCTACGGCTAGGGCATCCAGGTCCAGAAGCTATGGAGGCCCTAGGAACATCAACGGACGGAGCAATTCTTCGAGGTCCAACAACTGTGGAATGCGAAGCTTGCGCAGTATCAAAAGCTACAAAAGTAACATCACGGCGACCTGTCACACGCGCGGAACGTCCGTTTGAACGAATTCACATCGATTTCGTGCATATGACAGTAGCATACAACGAGAACCGGTACAGTGCGCATTTCCTATGCGATCGAACCCGGATGACCTACGTAGATAACTGTACTACTAAGGACGAATTTCCCCGGCTAGTTATTCGATTTGTGAACTGGGTTAAATGCCGTTATCCTGGATGCCGCATCCAGTTCATCAAAACAGACAATGAATCGTCACTTTCTACAATTGACAGTACTAGGCCCTTGGCCCAATTCCTATTAGATGAGGGAATCACCGTGGAATCGTCACCACCGCATAATGCAGCACCAAACGGCGCAGCAGAACAATCAGGATACCGGATTGTAACAAAGGCCAGGACCGCCTGTATACAGTCTAAACTGCCGGAATCACTATGGCCAGAAACGTTCAAATTCGCTGCCTACGCGATGAACAGGACCCCTAACAAACAGTTCAACTGGGCATCACCGTTCGAAGAACTACAACGGTGCCTGGGGTTTCCTAGGCCAGCAAAACCGAACATCTCGCATCTACGCGCGTACGGATGCAGGGCCTATCCATTGATTCCTAATATTCCAAAATTGGAAAAAATGCAGCCCCGTGCGCACGTAGGATACCTTGTAGGCTATGAAGCTACGAATATCTATCGCATCTGGATTCCAAGTGAACAAAAAGTTGTACGAACAACAGATGTTACATTTAACGAGAAGGTATTCTACGAGCCACGAACACTAGATCTATCTGCTAGGCTACGCCAGCCAGTGGAAGAAATCCTGGAGTGTATTATAGTACAGCCCAAGCCCCAGTCACTAGCCAGTGAGCTAGTAGAAATCGATGAGGAAGAAACCAATACGGAAGAATCCGACCCTCTCCTCGAAATTATCAACGTACGGCCCCGTACGTCCAGCACGACGAGCACGCCTAGTACGTCAGATCCAGGTTCAGATGGAGAACCTACACGGGAATCAACTACACGAGAAACTACGGTTGATCCGTATATTACCCCGGATCCTACCACGGATTCTACCACGGATTCTGCCCCGGATTCTGCCCTAAACACGGCCCTAGATCTAGCCCCAGATACGGCCACGGCACCCCGTTCTCGTAGGGAACAAACAGCAGTAAACTACAACATCAATCAACTGTCCTACGCATCAGCAAATCCAAATCGCGTACGGGGCAGGAACAACAACGCGGCGATGAATGCAATGCACGCATTACTACAAGAACCACACGGGTTCTTTCACGCCGCATTCCATGCCACTAGCAAGCAACAGAGCCAGCTACACCGTGATGAGATTCCACCTCCGCCACGATTTTGGAAGGATCTAGGAAGCCACAAATACGGAAAGGAATTCGAGCTAGCAGCCGCGGCCGAATATACAACCCTAGTGAATCGCAATACGTTCGAATATACGGATAGAAATACAGTTCCAATCTCAAATCGTCCAATTCCACTAATGTGGGTTTTTTCGTACAAATTCGACAATAACGGATTCCTCAATACGTTCAAAGCACGCCTAGTTGTTAGGGGCGATCTACAAGCTGCGAGCGAAAAGGATACGTACGCGGTAACACTGGCAGCACGTGCATTCCGATGCGTAATGGCCCTAGTTGCGGCATTCGATCTAGATACCTGGCAAGCAGATGCTTCCTCAGCATTTACAAATAGCCACCTAGATGAAATTGTATACGTAGATTGCCCGGAAGGATTTGTACGGCCAGGGCAATGTCTCCTACTGCTACGGGCACTCTATGGCCTACGGCGTTCACCAGTTCTCTGGTTCAACCATCTCACAACGACCCTCACGAAATTCGGGCTGCATCAGGTTCCTGACGAAGACTGCCTCTGGGCATCAGACGAACTAGTAGTGTTCTTCTACGTTGATGACATCGTGGCATGCGCACGGAAAGAGAACAGCCAGAAACTCCAGGAACTACGGGCCTATCTACTGGCTACGTACGAGATGAAGGAATTCCATGATTTAGAATGGTTCCTAGGAATCCGTATTATACGGGACCGAGAGAATCGAAAGCTATGGCTGTGCCAGGACTCCCAAATTTCCAAAATCGCAACCCAGCATAATCTAGATACGTATAGAAACGTATACACGCCACTAGCTACTACAAGACTAGTCCCGAATAGAGAACAAGCAACAACTGGAGAAATACACCGATACCAACGGAAAATCGGATCCGTAGGACATCCGTCCGTGATGACACGGCCTGACGTTTCATTTGCAGTTTCTCAACTAGCAAAATTCCTCACAAACCCAGCCCCGGAACACGAACAGGCGGCAGATCAGTTAATTGCCTATCTATTCCAAACGAGATACCTAGCAATTGAATACAGTAGCACAAACGGCACGGGTACGGGCCCGGAAACACCAGCGATTGTACGAGCAAGCGATGCATCATTTGCCGATGATCCTGAAACAAGACATTCCTCAGAGGGATACGTTTTCAAACTATTCGGCGGGCCTATTGACTGGAAAGCAACACGGCAGAAATCCGTCACTAAATCGTCCACGGAAGCCGAGC
>NW_022985457.1:665801-742607 GCF_010093595.1 Mytilinidion resinicola | reverse complement strand
TTCTGTCCTCTGGTTGCTTTTTTGTTTGTCTCTGTGCTCTGCTTCATACGGCACTTTCCTGTCTGACGCTGCGCGCTTCGTTTTGGCGGTTGTGTCGACGGCCCCGTCTCCCAAGCCTTCTGTTGGCTTGGCATTCCTAGGTGTTCGCTTCCTTGGGGTCATCGCATTGCTGGTAGTCTTGGTACGTGGCTTTGTTTCCTCGTAGGTGTTCTTGTAGGTTCGCCTTCCGGTGGCTTTCTCTTTCTTCAATTGCGTTTTTTGTCCTTTGCTTTTCTCGCTTCTTTTCGCCTCGCTCATCTCTGGTATTGTGTTTTTTGCTACTGTTCTTTGGGGTTTTTGGTTTGGCCGTCGTTGGGGATGCGCTTTGTGGTTCCTCGGTGGGGGGGTATCTGGTGATTGTGGTTTTGGGGGCGGTGGTGCTTCTTCTCGTGTGGCTAGTTTGGGGTGATTCGATCTCAGGTCTTGATCTCTTGTGTATTCGCATCGTGTCTAGTTATGCGTTGTTTTGGGTGGGTTGGTGGGTTTTGGTCGTTTGCTGCTAGTCGGGGCTGGGTGTTGTTTGGGTGGTTCGGCGCTAGATGCTAATCTGTGTCGGTCGGTGTTTTGTCTTCCGCTTGCGCTTTTGCGAGGTTCAGTTTTTTTTGTACTCGTTTTTTTTTCTGGGATGTATTCTTCGGGTGTTCGCGCCTCAAACTCCTTGATCTTTTTCTTTTTTTATGGCATTTTAGGTGGGGGGCACTTAGTGTTGATTCTGTTTTTTGTTCATGTCCCCCCTTTTTTTCCTTCCCCGCCCCCCCCCTCCTCTTGTCGCTTCACCACCTTCTGATTGGCTCGGAGCACTGCTGCGTAGCCTCCGATTCGCTCGCTTAACTCGCTCACTAATTCCGAATGCTCTCTCCAAATGCGGCCATGTACAACACAAGCAATTACATCATGCCAATTTATATAGCCTTATGTACGAGCTCACGTACAAGCTCACGTACGAGCTCACGTATAGCCTCACGTACGAGCTCACGTATAGTCTCACGTACGGCCTCGTGTATAGCATCACGTACGGCCTCGCGTATAGCATCACGTACGGCCTTGCGTATAGCATCACGTGTAGAGAGACGTAAAGGTGAATGCCCGGAGCTTCCTCCGCACTGCTCCGAGCCAATCAGAAGGTGGTGAAGCGCCAAGAGGGGGAGGTGGTGTGCGTGGAGGGATTAGGAGGTGTGAGATTATCAACCCCCTTGATTATTCAGGAATTAGAAAACATCATTGTCGCATATCAATTAGACCTCTCAGACAAAGTCACATTCCGACTAACCTGAAATCGAGTTTGTAGGCCGCGTAACGCTCAAGAACATGTAGACCCAGATACCACCTCGAGCAATACTCCTCGCCCGTGACAACCTGCGGGGTCGGCGATGTTCAGCAGCCATCACCACGAAGCTCCCCTGCTCGTAGAGAGTACCAAAACTCGCGGGGATAAGATCAGAACCGACAGTATGCTTCGCAAAGAGCACCGGGTAGTACACTTCTTCCGTTATCTCCAAATCCCACATCAGCGCTTTGTGTTCCGTACCGCATTGGAGCAACCCCACCTCCAGCGTCACGAAAAGTTGAGTGTGCGGTAATACAGACCCGTCTCCGCTTTCTTCGTAGCCCATCATAAAGGCGGAGTGCAGGGTCTACGCCAAAACAAAATTACGGAACGCTATCTCATATAAACTCAATTCTACATAATCTTCATTTCATCTGTCAGAAACAATGTCACGGCGTTCCGGTCCCCTTGCACTAGGCATAGCTTTCATCATCGGCGGAGCCCGAGGCCTAGGAAATGCCATCGCCGTGTCCTTTGCAAAAGAAGGCTCGGGAGGCGTTGCTATCGTGGACATCCAGGGTGAAGAGACGATGAACGTGGGCAAAAAGAAAGTAGAAGAGTATGGGACAAAAGTACATTTTGAGCGAGCTCAAAAGCTCGTGAAAGTTGGCGTGCTGACCTATCTCAGTGCCTCACTATCCGAGCGGATGTGACGAAAGAAGACGATGTAGAAAGAGCCATTATGGAAGCAGTTGCGGAACTCGGGAGGATCGATTACGCCGCGTAAGATGCAACTCTCAAGTCTGTTCCACAAACTAACGAAGGTCAGAAACTTTGCCGGTATAACAGGTGGTGGTGCCTCCTTATCGACGGCACCCTCGAACACTTCCAAAAGTCCAGGATTTGAACGTGTCAGGTGTATTCTTCTGCACGAAGCATGAACTGAGGCAGATGATGACGCAGACATCAATTGAAGTGTATGTCATCCATGACCACTCCACGGATATGACACTAAGTACTAAGCAACGTTTGTTAGTGAGCCGGGACGAGACCCCCAACTAGGCTCCATCGTGAACTGCGCATTAGTGAACTCCCTTCAGTCTATAGCGGGAAGCGCGGCCTATACCGCATCGAAGCACGCCTGTCTCGGTGTCACGAAGACAGTGAGTCGGCATAGATGTTCTGTATTTACTTGACTGACGACTTCTAGGCTGCACTAGAAGCTCGCAGCCACAGCATCAGAGTCAACGCAATCCCGCCGGGTTTCCTACCAACAGCAATCGTCGCAGGCTTAGCCGATGCCACTAGCGGGCCGGGTGAAGATATGTGGACCGCATTCGAAGCCAGGCAAGGTAGGACTGGGCAGGTCGAGGAGATCGGAGATACGGTTGTATTGTTGACCCCAAGGATGAGCCTGGTGAACGGGCATAACCTGTTTGTTGATGGGTAAGTTCATGTTTTTCTGATAGGTGATTTGTTCGCTAATGAGGCCAGGGGTTTTACGATTAATAAGGGAATGAGCTGAGGGCTCTCGCGGGTAGGGGTACCACCTACAGTTCTTGCAAACCTGATACGGTCAAAATAGTTCCAAAAGTAGCAAAAGGTTCTGAGATTCCTCTGGATCGATGGGGGAATTGCATGTGACAGAGAGACTAGCAATGGTCGCTTAGTGCTTACTAGAAACCATGAACAAGTATACAGGAAACCATAGCATATTACTTTAAGAAAGAAACAACCCTATAATAACCTCAGTATGGACAACATAGAGTGATGCGGAGCGTATAACCTCCCGCCGGGGTGATGAATATCCGCATATATCACGTGTTCAAACGCCCACTCAGCAACGGACAACCGTCCTCCGGACACAGGTATCAACCAAGTTCCGGGATACACCTATTTTTCAGCAGTCTGACAAATATCGAGCTCGCACGACGTACATACAGGTCTAACTCCAGAGACATGCATTGATTTACCGTTTGATTCGCCATCGGCTAGATATCTCGCCTTTCGAATTAGCCGAAGCATTTTACCGGGCATAGCTTCTTCTGACCTCGCCTACTAACCTTTCAGATAAGTTAGTCGTACAGCCTCGGCGGCGTGCTGGCGCTGCAGCTGGCGGCCAGCTACCCTGACGTGCTGGAGAGCGTCATCGTGCACGAAGCGCCGACGATGGCGCTGCTCCCACGAGCAGAGATGAACGCGGAGATCGACTACTGCTTCCAGGTGCAGGGTATCCGGGTGACGGAGGGCGCGGAGGCGGCGATGGCTTTTTTCGCGAAGAAGCTGGTGGGGCATGAGGGTTTGAAGGCGGTGGATCCGATTGTGCAGTCTGGGTCCCGGAGGCAGGATCAGCTGATGTTTCTGGAGTTTGAGTATATCCAGTCGACGATTTATTGTCCCGAGATGCTGAAGATCAAGGAGGCGGGGGTGAGGATCGCGGTAGCGTCGGGGACAGGGAGTGGGGAGGCGGCGTATATAAGGACGGGGGTGGAGCAGGCGAGGATTTTGGGGTGTGAGAGGTTTAGGGTGCCGGGGAATCATACGTGGTACTCGTTTGAGCCGGAGGAGTTTGCGGGACATGTATTGAAGATTATGAATAGTTTGGAAGTAGGGAAGGAGGTTGAGGGCCAGGTAGCTTTTGGGAAATTTGACACGACATGTGCTCCGTAGGAATATGTTAGGTGGCTCAGCTAGGGTTGTATGAATTCTCGAAATTGATTGTTCAGAAACGCTTAAACAAAGTCATTATATGAAACAGAGACACCTCGCCATGATTGCCTGAACGAGGTTACTAATATAGAAAGAAATCGTGGAAGAAAGAAAAACCAGTTCACATATACCTCGTTTTAGCCCAGCCCAACCGAAAAGTTCAGAACGAAAAGAACTCATCTCATCGTGATTGCTTGGAAGAGACAACAAACCCAATCCGGGTTATCGTAGAAAGTAAAGGAATGACCTTGAGTGAACGTTCCCTCAGGTGCGCCCAGCTGATTGGATAGAAACCTGGAACCCCGACTCCTGCAGGATCCCGTGTTTTTGTCTCACTTCTTTCCGACGTGGATGATAATCTTCCCCTTCGCACGACCTGTCCTTAGCTTCTCGAAAGCTTTCCGCGCATCCTCGTATTCGAACTTCGAATCGATCACAGCCTTCAACTTGCCATCTCGCATCCACCTGCCCAGCTGCAAGAAATCCTCGTAATTCGTCTTAACACTAGCGAACGCATACTTGCGGGATCCACCGCCGAAGAACCGCGGGGTCATGAAGTTGCCCACAATGTTGGTTGTCGCTGACAGGGACATCTCGGAGCCCACCTGAATGTACTTGCCGTTCGAGAGCAAGAACGAGTTCGATGCTTTGTACAAGCCAGTTGGAGTACCGACGTTGTCGATCACGAGTGAGAAGACCTCCCCCTTCTTCTTCAATTCTTCGATCAAGTCGACTGACTTGTAGTCGATTGCCTCGTCAGCCCCAATGCTCTTGCACAGCTCCGCATTCGCGCCAGAGCACGAGACTGTCACGTGACAGCCAAGAATCTTGGCGATTTGGATCGCAAAGGTGCCGACGCCTCCTGAACCGCCGTTGATGAAGATCTTGTCTCCCTCCTTGACGTTGCCCTTGATGGACTGGTACGCGGTCAGGCCAGCACCGGGAAGCGCGGCCGCATCGTCGACGTCGACGCCGGCAGGGAGAGGAATGCAGCCGTCTTTGGGAACGACGCAGAATTGGCCTAGAGTACCGAACTTGATGGGTCCACCGGTGTAGCCGAAGACGAGTTCGCCGATCTGGAGAGAGTCGATAGCGCGCCCGGTTTCTGCAACACGGCCGCAGAAGTCCATGCCTGGGGATGCCGGGGTGGAGACCATGGCTTTGGCGATAAGGCCGAGTTCTGGGATTTTGTAATCGGCGGGGTTGAGCGCCATGCTGATGACTTCGACCATGACTTGTTGATTGGAAAGGGAGGCCGTGAGAGGTTTGTGGTAAACGGCAGGCTGGTACAGGTTCTTCTCGAGGCCTCCGGCGGCGCCGTCGTAGACCCAGGCTTTCATATTCTCAGGCATGGTGAAGGGCGGTAGAGATGTGGTAGTTTGAAGGAGTTAGTTTTAGGGAGGGATGGAGAGCCTGAGGTTGTCAGTTTTGACGAGAGATGTGTATCGAAGGCGGAGAAAGGCCCGGTTCAGAGAGTGGCGATGGCTATCAACTAGCGCACGCCATCGTGACTGCCATGGCTGGCTGGTCTCAGCTGCCCTGATCGCCGCCATGGATTTGGTGAATTCAGATCCGGAGCGTTAGAAGATCCGCGAGTATTAAATTGACTACAAAGGGTACATCTCTGCAATACAAGATCGGGACCTAACGAGCACCGTCTGTGATATCAAACCGTCTCTAGTAAGCGTCTAAGTCTTGGCGAATCAGACGGTGAGAATGGTCACGATCTCACCGCCCACGTGCTAGTTCCCTGATCCACTCACCCACTCTAGTACTCGGGCCGAGAGACTGCTGTCGATGGATCAGAGCTCGAGGAAACACCAAAAACACCACCTATGCTTCAGAGAATGACGCTAATGCAGCTAATGCTGATGACTGGCTGAGATTATGGGCTTAGCGGGGCATATTGAAATGCAAATGGAAGTCAAGGGCACGTGATGATGATAAGGTCAGAGACGAGGCTAGAAAACTAGCTACTAGCTGGAGGCGCATATACACATTCCCTACCAGTTTATCTCGTTATGATAATATGTGTTGTGCCCGAAATTAAGTAAGCTCAGCAGGAGGTCATGCCACTCCCGGGTGACATCGCGCCACAGCCGCGTTACAACCGCCAAAGGGCGATCCGTGATGGTCAGTGGGAAGCGTGTTGGTGGGTTTTCCTTCCGACACTGCCGTGGGGCGGAGCGTGGGGGCACATATATATCATTTGGGAGGTTTGCCGTCTACACCATTCCCACCCACAAAATTCGCATCGATCCATTTATCCCAGAATCGAAAACGAGCAATGTTCTTCTTCACACCCATCTCAGCGCCCATCCTCCAGGTTCACTTGAAAACCGACTACAACCCCAATCACGACTCCCCTCCGCAAGTTCAATCTGCAAAGGCTCCTGACACACCACCGCAAAGCTACCGCTTTGCACAGCCCAACTTCACCAACATGGAAACTCACGCCGGTTTCAATGCACCAGCTCGCACGGACTTCAAGCGGCCGAACCGGGTGGATGTGAAGGAGGCCGCACCGGATGAGGTCGTCGCTTAGTAGCACAGCGTGAAGACGAGACGCCGACGAGGAATAGGGCGGAGGCGAGCGATTATCAGATGAGTCGTGGAAGGCTGACTTCGAGACCGCGATGGTATAGGTGAAGGGTGCGAAATAATTGAGATGCTGTGTCTGGTGGACGACGTACAGAAGAGCGCATTCTGAGAGCTTTTGTGTGTGCGGACGAAATGTGCAGCACATCCAGCGGCATGGTACGGCGTTGGATACGTGGGAATTTGAGCGGTTTATTATTCTCGGTTCTGTTTGCTCAGTCGATCCGGTCGCACGGGTGAATAGCGAAGCGCAAGTCGGACTTGTACGATATCTTGACTCTCGATGATACGTATAATCCGTTGGAGATCATCTTTACTCCACTCTACATGGCTCATATCTCAAGCTCGTCGTTCGCGTGCAGATATGCTGTCGATGCTCTCGTCAGAACACAGCTAATTCGAACCATATATGCGATACTAAATCTGTTCAGCCTCTGTGTACCTCTAAGCCGGTAGTACTTACACTTACCGTCCTCCATTGATGATACGTTATTGAAGTCTCAGCTCTCATCCCAAACCAGCGGCAGCCGCCTTTTGCCTCTTCTGTTCTTTGCGATACTTGTAGATCTTAAACCCTATTCCAAATGCAAGACCGACTACGCTGCATACTGCTGAGATCACAATGCCAATCAGAGCGCCGGTGCTGACGCCAAGACCGTTGTCTTTGGGGCCACCGGCTGCGGCTGCAGTTGGCGATGGTGACTGGCCGGAACTGCTCTGTGATCCCGTCGGCGTGAAAGTTTGGGCCGTAGATGGGGTCTGCGATCCCGGGCTCGCACCGGTGGATGACGGCGGAGTGGATGTCGTAGACAACTGGGAAGTTGTAGGTCTGGTTATGGACGCCGCGGTCTCAGCGATGTACACAGGGGTTCCATCAGTATCTAACAACGTTCAGCTTGTGCAAAGGGACTGCTCCAGTTGTGCGTCACTCACTTATCGCGGCCTTCACATACGTAACCTCGTTCCACGCCGTCCACTCCGTGGCTTCGGAGGCACACCAAATCACACTAATTGAAGGTGCAGGATTAGTGGTAGCCACTGCATCATACAGTCCGCCAACTGTGCCGGTGGAACAGAGGAAGCCCTGGCCACTAGCTCTATGTCAGGACGCGTTTTTGGCGTTTTCGCCGACTAGGATCGCCTACCAGTACGTGCTGTAGGCGTCCGGCCATATGAGGGTTCCAGACGGGCACGTCGTAGGGCCTCTGCAGTTGACAAAGCCTAGAGTACAGCATGCGCCGTAGGTGTCCGATGTCGAAAAGGCGAATCCGTCAGCGCAGTAATACGGCGAAACTGTGGAAGATCAGTGGCGTCCTTGAGGCGCTTCTTTACGCGAGACGTACAGGTTCCTCCTGTGCCGACCACTTTATAACCAATCCAATTTGCGTCAATCTCTCCGCGAGGCTGCAATACAGGGGGTGTGATGATGACAGCAGCAAATGTCTGAGCCCCTGAAGCTGCGGTTTGAACCAGAGGCGAGCCGATGATGAGTAGAAGCGCGGTCATGTCTCTGAACGACATTTTGGCACAGATTTAGGAGAAGAAATTGAAAAGCCTCGGGCGCTGGGGCTGAGATTGAATTATACTTGCCAACAGCAGCTCTATGGAGGGCGGCGAGACCTCAGCCCTAGTCGTGTGGCTGTATTGAATCATAGCAACTTCGCATGCGAGCGACTTGGCGACGCTGCCGAGACTTCGAGATCGGCTCCCGCTGGGCGCTCGGTGGTTGTTGGACGAGGCTGAGGACAAGACTATTCCTTGTAGCCATTTCGGGGGTGAAGGCCAAGACGGCCAAGAAGGCCAAGAAGAGACTCAATGAACCTTGGAATCTACGAATCACGTTTGGAGAGGTTAAACTTAGGGAGCGATGCCATCCTCAGCAATAATGTGGACAAGAGGTAGGTTGGAAAAGAGTTGTGTGGTGGATTGCCGTTATCATGTACGTTGAACGCGAGGTGTTGCGGAGTTGCTTCAGTGGAGCTATGCTAGCTGGCGACTCTGAGAAAGTTGGCCGGCCGAGTGGCGATGCAATGAGTGATGGGCTGGGAGAGGCGCGCAGGCAGTCTCGGACTCGATCGAAGGAGTGTGATGAGGAAGAGATAATTGAAGGAGCATGAAGCGAAGATGTTGATGCATACTAGATTCTACAGAATACGACCGGTTCAGCCGTTTTCGTGCTGGACGGCATTTCCGCAGCAGCCCCGCAGAGGTATAAAGAACGTACTACATATATAGCTATAAAAGCTAATCTAAGAGGAACGCGAAGGTTAGCATGGGAAGTTAATAGGAGGGCTGGAAGGGAGTAGCCCAACAGGCCAGTTCGATGACTCTCGCGCCAGGCGCTCGGGCCGTGGGATCGCTGCCGACGGATCGGATGCCCCACCAGCTCTCTGACGATACTCAACACCAAAGAAGCTATACACATCCATCGTTCCTCCTCCCTCGACACCAACGCTCAGTCAAGCCCCACGGCCCACCATGCCTCCACCATCAGGACCCCGCGATCCGATCGCAGGCCTAGACACCCCCCAATCGCCCTTCCCGCTGAAGCTCAGCGGCGAAGTCATCAAAGGCTTTGGACGAGGCAGCGCAGAGGTATGGCTTCTTCTCTACACGCTTTCCTCTTCCTCGAACTAGTCTCACTATCCCACTATCTTACCATCTTCCTATATCACATGCCTCCCCTCTCTCTCTTACCCTCACTTCCACAAACCCCTCACCTCTCGCACTTGTTTCAAACCCAGGCAACGTGGGGCCAACACCAACACAACATACACGAGACTCTCCACTACATCATGCAATGCACTGCACCATCCCGCGTCCCACACCCCTCGTACCCCGTCGGGCGGCAAAATAACGCACCCCCAATGTCTCCGAACACCCCAATCTAAGACAACCCCCCCTTCCTCTCCTCCTATCCGCCTCCCCCTCTTTTCCCTCTCACACTTATCGCATCTTATTCCACTCTTCTAGAGTCACACCAAACTAACCCCCCACCGTCCCCAGTAGCTCGGCATCCCAACCGCCAACATCCCGATCTCCGGCCTCGACGTCGGCGGCCATTCGGACCTCGCATCAGGCATCTACTATGGGTGGTCGGCGTTGACCATCGCCTCCCCCTCACCTACGACTACCATTTACCCCATGGTGATGTCGCTCGGTTACAATCCGTACTATAAGAACACGGTTCGGAGTGTCGAGGTGCATATTATGCATGATTTCGAGTCGGATTTCTATGGCGCAAGGCTCTCGCTGTCTATACTAGGGTACATCCGCCCAGAATACGACTATGTGAGCAAGGAGAGCTTGATAGACGACATCCGGACGGACATCAAGGTCGCAGAGAAGAGTCTGGAGCGGGAGGCGTATAAAGCCTGGAAGGAGGACGGGTGGCTAGTGCGCGGCGGCAAAGAAGAAGAGGATAGTTGAAGCTATATGCGAGAGAAGCCTCAGCAAAGCACGAACACGAATAGATCACGGAGTCACGGTTCTTAGAACCAGGTGGTGCGGATGATATCTTTAGACAAGCGACCGGCGTATGTATAGATCAGGAACGGCCTAATCTCAAGAATATTCGTAGACATTACCAACACACCCCCTTCCCTCCTATTCCGCCCGCATCTCACATAATGCTCCGTGGAAGTGGGTGAGGGAATTTCCATCTGTGCCAAACGCCAATAAAAATAAAAATCTAAGCTGTCTGGCGCCGAGGATCGAACTCGAGTCTCCAACGTGAGAGGGGGACCCTCTTGAAAGGGTCCCACCTCAGCGGTTACCTTAAAGGTACGCAGAGGACTTCTGCGGGTATTATAGCCAACTAAAGCACACCGGATTAAGCAGTGGTGCGACCTACATCCCTTTCAAAGCAGTCGTTCAGAGGTGTTAGTTATCATTAAGGTAGCTACGTTAAGGTGAGTGGATGCAACTTCAAGAAGGGTCCAGACGTCGAACGTTGCCTTCGACACCAAGTTGACTACCTCACGCCTCCCACACTAAGGCACCTCTTTGGCCCCTTTTATTACAAATACTCCCCAATCGCACCGCACGGAACGGTTTTGTTAAGACGCGGTGTATATGGAGCCTACCTCGCGCTCCCAATCACTCTTATGTTGAGGCACCTGTTCGCCCCCCTTCAATTACAAATACTCCTCAATCGAACCGTACATGTCAATTTTAATTAGACGCGGTGTAGACCCAGCGCCCTAGCCGTTCTCCACACAGAGGCCCCTCCTCGCCGCCTTTTATTGCAAAATCCTCCCCAATCGAGCCGCTCATATCATTTCAAGTCAGAACACAGGACACAATCTCTCACAACCCTCTCATTCATCTACCCCACACTACCCAGATATACTCCCCCCCCCCCCAAAAAAAAAAAAAAAAAACCCCCCTCGCCACACAAATGATATCAACACCCAACCCCCTCCCTACCCAAAAATAATCCAAAATATGAACAACGAATACCCAATATCCCCAATTTTTTTTTCAACATGCGAACTAACGCATTGGAACCATGCAAACATACCCTCCACACCAATACCA
The DNA here is from genome assembly GCF_010093595.1 of Mytilinidion resinicola. Classification (NCBI taxonomy): domain Eukaryota; kingdom Fungi; phylum Ascomycota; class Dothideomycetes; order Mytilinidiales; family Mytilinidiaceae; genus Mytilinidion; species Mytilinidion resinicola. Next base: position 731,455 of record NW_022985457.1, on the reverse strand, counting down.
CACTACCTAGAAACCTCGTGTTCGAAAGCACAAAAAAACACCACCCATGATCAAAGGCACCAGTAGCAAATTAGATAATCAGACGAAAAACAAGTTTTAAGGTAAGGACTAAGACGACATTCGAGAAAAACAGCGGCGTAGCCCCACAGACGTCAGCAGTTCGTGCGTGCGTGCGTGCGTGCGTGCGTGCCAGACCAGACCAGACACCTCGTGTGCCGGATACGAAGAAAGAAAGAAAGAAAGAAAGAAAGAAAGAAAGAAACGATAAAAGCCACGGCTTCGCTGGGTGAAGAATGATAAAAAGTCTGACTAAGGCCCGGAACCGGGTCTCTGGTGGAGGGATGCCTTTTTCGGAACTTCGGGATATGAGGTAGGGCAGGCAGGTAGAGGCCTAGGAGTGCTTCAGGGACCTTTCGTGTTTTTGTGAATGCCGTGTTGGAAACCCGGGCTCGACTTGTCTTGCCGGAATAGTGTGGTGTGGCTTAGGCGCGTCGATATTGAAAATCGAACAGAAGATACTCAGATCCACGGCAAGATCTGCAACCCACATCAGCCATCATCCAGAGAACCGAGGGAAGAAGCAAAAAAACTTACATTCATCACAATCAACATCGGCATATCAAAGTTGTCCCGCCGGATATGCCACACACACATGCACTTGACCATCCCCTCCTTCTGGCCCAGCTTGTACATGCCCGCCTCGTTGTGGATCGCGTTCTCCGTCTTCACCACCGTCTCCCCCTTGCCTCCGCCCGAATGCCCATTCCCGTTCCCGTTCTTCTCGTCATGCTTCGCCAGCTCCTCGAACCGCATCATGTCTTCTTTCGTGCGATACTTCAGGAAATTCACGCAGCGGCTCTTTGATCCTCGTGAGTCTTCGAAGGCCATGGTGGCGTAGTCTTCGTAGAATTGCACGACGGAGTCTTCGTCCATGAGCTCAACGATGGAGACGGGGCGGGGGCCGTTGTCTTCGTCGTCTGGGTTCTTGCCCGGAAGAATGTAAGGTGAGCGCGTCATGCGCGTAGAACTGCCACTCGCGTTCGGACTGTTGCCCCAATTGACGTTGAGATTCGGGTTTTTGCCGAGCAGGACTTCACGGGGCCAGCCGGTGAGGATGGTGAATTCCTTTCCGAGCGCCACCACCTCGCCTGTGCGACGCAGGACAAGAGTCGGGGTGCCAAGGTGGTCGATGGAGTCCTCGAGGGTTAAGAGTTGCCGTTGGAGATTCTTCTCGCTGAAGATGAGGTCGTTTTCGTCGAGTTCTTTCGAGCAGGCCACGAAAGAGGGCCGGAATGTGGCCATGGCTTTTCCGATCCGGGCTTGCTTGTCTTTAGAGATCCGAGTGGCTACGTCGCCCATCACCCGGTGGAACGACATGCTGTACGGATACGGCTTCTTGATACCTTCATAGATGTAGTTTGTATCGCGCCGCCGTTTTCGCGTCATGGCATTGGACTGTATTGGCTGAAGTGCCACGCTTTGCCGAGACTGGGATGGCGATTGAGCGGGCTGCTGATGTGGTTGCTGATGTTGTTGAGCTTGCTGTATTTGCTGGCGGGTGTAGTTCTGATGTGACGGCCTTTGAGCACCGTTCGGGTTTACGAAAAAGGTAGCAGGCGACATAGGTCCGTTGTCGAAGTTTGAACCAAGATCCGCTGCATTAGATGCAGGACTCGATGTTGATAGACTGCTAGGACCTTGGCCAATCGCATACGCATGGGGGAGGCCAGTAGTGCTATCATGACGTTGAATGTTGTCCAAGTTGGCGGACATTGGTGTGTTGTGGGGCGTTTGGATCTGCGCAATGCTGTTATGCCTTGATTGTGAGTTCTGCCAATCGGAATTCGAAAGACCGTCCGTTTGATATGGTAGAGCGCCAGGGGCCATTACCGAGGCCGCTGCATTCTCAGCGTATCCGCCCGACATCTGAGGTCCATACATGTTGGCCGCTTGATTTAGCGGGTTCATCAGATTGTTGTCGCTGGGTGGTGTGTCAGCAGCTCCTGACGACATGTGACCAAGCATCCCAAACTCCAGAGCACCGTAATGATTTCCGAAGTTCAAGCTCGCAATGTCGAAATTGAACAACGCAGGGTCGCTGGGATCGAATAGTGGCCCGCCGAAGTTGTGCATTTGCGATGCGTTGGCCTGGGATACTTGAGAATTCGGTATCGTCTGAATCGGCGGACTTTGCTGTGGGTTCTGGCCAAAGGTGGGGGATATGGGCGTCTGCTGACCGTTGAAAGAGCCGATAGGGGGGCCTTCGGGGATATGCTGAGGAAGTTGGCCATGCTGAGGCGGCTGCTGGTACATGTTGAAGTTGCCCGGCTGAGGCTGGGCAAAGAAAGTGCCTCGTTGAGCAGAGACAGGCGTGTCAGGCAGAGATACTTGTCCAGTTGTAGATGTTTGGTTACCATTGATGTGAGGGTAGTGCCCGCCCACGCCCGGCATGAGAGCCTCGTTAGGCGTGTCGTGGAGATATTTGGCCTTCTTGCGCACGCCGTCCTGGCAGGCATCTTGCAGGCCGCGCTTGACACACCTGCTGCAGGGCCGTTCATCGCCTGTGGCTGTCAGTCACGGGTCTGGTCAGATATCAGGCAGTGATGCCGAGATACATATCCCAATATCAGAATCAACACTTCAAAGAAACAGACATACCACAAGTCAGATGTGCCCGCTGGCACGCAAAGCAGGCCCGCCGTGCCTTCTTCCTCCTGGGCCGCAGCGGGTCCTTTGCATTCGCCTTGGACATGATGGACGGGGTGGTGTTGGGCGAGGCTTCGCTGGAGGCGCGGAGGTCGTTCTGGTCAGCCATGTCTGCGCCGTCCTGGTCGCCGCTGTACTCGGGCGAGGGCGAGGCATCGTCGGCGTCTGGGGTGGTCATAATATCTGGCCCTTGGGACACAGGCTCCGCACCGCTCACGGGCACGGATGCAGCTGCGTGTACGGTACGCTGGTGTCTTTGCACGTTTATTCTGCGCACTGCCGGCGCGGGTCCCGGGGCAGCGGATAGCTGCTACTGCGCTGCACTGCACTGCACTGCACGGCGCGCAGGGGCTCGTTTCTTTGGGCCCAGTTGGGGGGTTCGAGAGTGCGATCACGCGTGGGCTGCGGGCTGCCGTGGCACCGGAGGGAGGCCAATGGCACGCGCGGTATGGCTGCTGCCCAAGGCCAGTGGCGGCGGCGACGCTGGTCAATCCGGCACGCAGGAATGGGACGATGCTGCCGTGGCACGCGCCGGGGGTCCATGCAATCGCAGAGTGTGCAGTCCAGAGCGCGCGCTCATGGCGACGCGGAGCGGGCGGCGGCAGCGTCGAGCATCGGGGGAGAGAAGCGGGAGCTGGAGCGGTGCGGTGGGCGATGCCGTGGCGGGACGGCGGCCTCGAGACTGGGCGCGCGACCAGGCGATCGAGGGCCGGGCAGGCAGCTGGAGGGAGCCGACGCAGCGCTGCTGCCGTGGGACGGGATACGGCGTGCGGTGGTGGTTGAGGGCTGGGAGCGTCGTCTGGGGCCGCAAATTGCGCGGGCTGCCGCGTGCCGGGGCTCGCAGCGGTGGCGGGAGGTGAGGCAGTGGGAAGGAGCCCGTCTGCGCGCTCGCGGTGGGTGGAATTGACGCCGTGGAGAGATTCCCCGCTGGATGGGCGCCGTGGTGTCGTGTGGGTTGTTCGACGTCGTCGAGCGCAAATCCCACCGGGGCGCAGCTCCCACTTTGCCGAGCCAGGCCGAGCGGGCGATCTGTCGCTGATGCCCCGCGGCCTATCATTTCCACCAGGCCCTTCACTCCTCCTTTCCCCCCTCAGGCCTCCCGCATCCCCAGCACTCGCAGCGATTGCCCGCGAAAAAGCAACACCCATGCGCATGAGACACGCACTCGGATATGCACTAATGGCCCTGATGCACTCATGAGCTAATGGACGAATGAGCTTATGGACGAATGAGCTTATGGACGAATGAGCTTATGGAGCTATCCATCCGGCCCACTGTACAGCACTGCAATTCCATCGTCTACGTCTGAGGATGCTCCAGCTACTGTACATTTTGATCGTCCATCTCTGAAGTCTGTCTCTGTTCTCACTCTGCCTGTCCTCTCACCCCTCAGTCGCACCCCCATATCCCCCATATCAATCCAGTACCACTCCACAATATCACTTCCCCATCCAGACCCAGACTCCCCACTCCCCGCCACGTTTCTCAACCCACCGGGCTCCCACCCCCCAATGGACGTCGCCCCTGTGCGCTCTGTGCCGCCCTCGCCGGCGTGGCTGCCCTCGTGGCGTCACTCAGCGTCGCACAACGCCCTGGCACAGCGAATCGGCCAGCATGTTTCACGTTGTGTCACGTGGGCCCACACACACCTCGACCGCCACGCCCCCGGTCCCATCCAGTCGCAATTCCAATAACCACACGCCGTGCAACCGGCTATATATGGGGCGGCACCCACTCATTTCGACCGCGCGCCCCTCTTGATCCCGTTTCAGCCCGTCGTCGACGACGCAAACCGACTGTTGCCCCTGAGGCGCTTGCCGTACCGGTAGAAGAGGATAGGAAACCTGCGGGTCGCACCGCGCGCGTTAGCCGACTCCACACCCAGCTCCGCGGGACGCCTCGAAATGGGGGTTCTTACGGGGCCATGGCCAATGCCAGGAAGGCTAGCAGCGATGTCGCCCACTGGTAGCCCAGGTCTGCTCCCACCATCAGTGACCGCCCTTTTGCGCGAGGGTGGGTTGGCCGCGACGACGGCGGCTTGTCTCAGACAACTCACTGTTGTACATCTGCACCCCGAATAAGGGAAAGGCGGCCGCGAAGCTCGATCGCGCGAAGCTGTTCGCGGCCAGCGCCGACGCGGCATACACTGGGTACTGGACGTGTGTTACCGACTGCCCTGAGGTGTCCACCCCGCCGATCTCGGAGCTACTTACGCAGTCGACGAGGAACGTAAAGACGCCCGAGTAGACCCAGATGACGCTATCTCACCACACAGCGATCAGCAATCCAGAACTTGTTGAGCGAGCGCGTGGCTGCACCGGCCAGGGCGCTGGGAAATCGATAGTGTCTCACCCAATGCCAAAGATGGTCGAGAAGATTATTGGAACTGCAGGTGATCAGCTATTATTACTCCTCGGCCTCTCACGCGTGCATGCGAGCTTGCGTACCTATCCAGTGCACCTAACAAGGACCAGGGTTATCAGCGAAAGTCCAGCAGCAGGATATGACCTCGTTAGATCAGCGATTTCTCTTACCCATGGATACGTAGTCCATCCAAACCCTGTGTGAATCAAGGTTAGCTAGCAGATCAAATCACCTAGACGCAAGTCGTGGCCGGCCTACCAAACAGCGCAATGGGCACTACGAACGCCCCGACGATGGTGGGCGGGAGCCGGTACTCTGGTTCAGACCCGCCAGGCTCGCCTCCATGCGCCTCCCGCTGGCGCACAAGCCTGGCGTAGTTCCTCCGCCAGAGCGGATCGCTCAATATCCCCAGCACCATGCCCACAAACATGCCGAGGAACGTTAGGCCCGTTTGGGCAATGCTGAAGCCGTGGTTATTCTGGAACACTAGCGGGAACGCCCCGAAAAAGAGATAGAGGATCCCCAGCAGGATTGCAGACAGCATGCATAGATTCAGGCACTACCGAGAGTGTCAGTCATGTGCCCGATGTTTGCCCTGTTTCAGTACGTCGCGCCACAACCCACCATTGGCTCGAAGAAGAGCAGCTGGAACGGGCGAATGCAGGACCAGAGAATCGTCTTGGGAATCGACCTCGAGAGATTCTCGATGGGCGCCTTCCACGCCTCGTTGCGGGTTTCTTTCCGTAGCCGCTGGGCCTTCTGACGCAACAGCACTGGATGGTATGTCTCGGGTACCAGGAAGAAGATCGCGCCTAGCTGCACCCCGGCCCAGATTAGCAGGACGTAAAACGACCATCGCCAGGTTGTATACTGGGTGATAAATCCGCCAATCAGCGGGCCGACCTCTGGCCTACATCAAACAAGATTAGCTCATGCGTCAGGTTTCGAGTTTGGTGCTGCCCCAGCACTGCAAGCAACGGTCATGCCGAGAATGCGCTGCGGGGAGTGGGAAATGCTCTAAGCGTTGGCTGCATAATCCATCTCCCCTCGCAAATTTGGGGCCTACAGCGAGAGGGGGTGGTTGCAATTACAAATACTACACGTACCCAATGAACGGACTGGCCGTGTATATCATCATCGAATCTTTCAGTTAGCGGCTGTGTTTCAGATGCCGCGCGAGGCGGGGCGGAGAAAAAGCTCACTGGTGCGGACAAGTCTTGCTTTGCGAAGATGTCCCCAACCGTGCCACCGGCCACGCTGAGAAAGGCCGAGCCGGACAGGCCTGACAAGAAGCGGCCCACCAGCATGGTCGCGATGTTGGGTGCCACGGCACATGGGATCAGCCAGATAAGGAAGAAGAGGAAGCTGTAGATGTAGATTGGCCGGCGGCCATAGAACTGTGTCGAGGCCGTCAAGTCAGTAGGGGGCAGGGGAGCCAATCGCCACGACCACGCAGGGACGGGGTTCTGGAGCGAGACGAGAGAGAGAGGAGAAGGGGGAAGATTTTGCGTGGTTCTGTGAGACGTACTTCCGATAAGGGGCTCAGCACCATGGGGCCCAGGCCCAGGCCTGCGACGAACAACGACAGCCCCAGCGTGGCTATTTCTCGCGAAGTGTGGAACCGTGGGATCATTTGGCTGTAGGTTGTCGTGTAGAGCGACGACGCGCACGTTCTGCGCACCTGTCAGCCCACTATCCTGGCTTCACTGAATGAACCCCCGGTTTCCCAATTACTGTGACTTCATCGAACAATCTCTTTTGCATCCCTTCAAAATCCAGCGTTAGATCTCAGCGCATCACTTACACGCTAAGCGAACTACTCGACACAATAATCACAATCACCCACCGCCGCAGCTTGCTCATGCTGCGCGGGTTCAACGGATCGCTGTCGCCCCCCTCCCACGTCACCACGTAGTCGTGCGGCGCCGTGTCACCGTCGCCGGCGTCGGCTGGGAAGATGGTATAGCCATCGCCGCCAGCGATAGAGCGGTGAGATCTCGTCTGCGAGAGGAGCGTGGTTGGCCGCGTCGGCAGGTCTTGCTTTTGCTTTTCCAAGTCTACGTCCCCGCCGTCGTTCGGTGGCTGGGTGTTCGGGGGGCCGCCAAGCTGCGACGACGACAGCTTCTCCAGATCGATGGAGCGCGAGTCGCGTGCCGGGTTTGTGCTACTCGCCGTGCTTGGCCGCGAGGTGGTGGAGGGCATTGCGGCGAATGGATTGGGGGGTTTGCGTTACCATGCGATGCGGGCCCTGAAATACGCGTAGACAACCTAAAGTAAATGGAGAGTTGGGGTACGAAAATGCAATGATGTGCACGCGTAGAGAAAGAAAAACGACACTGAGGACGAGCGGTCACGATGTCTGGCTAGCAAGTGTCGTAACTTTTAACTTTTCCCTCCCCCTCCCAAAATTCGCCTTCGCGTTGTCGTTAGTACCGAAGCTGGCGGGAATAAAGCGGGCGAGTTTGCTAGCCCCGGGCGACGGGGAGGGATGGCTGGATTCGCTCGAAGGGGTTGTTGGGTCCGCTGGCCACGAATCACGCGCTTTTGCTATGACCCTCTCTGGTGCAAGGCCTGCCTTCGGGATTGCAGAAAGCATTACTACCTACATAGTTGTTGGGGGCTTGGGTACGGGCTGGGCTACAGATGATGACGAAGCGGCGCGGCGGTTCCGTTGTTGTTTTGTTCGAGATGTTTAGAGGAAACGTCATCGTCATTTTCTGAGGGGGATTGAATAAGCGAATGCTTGTTTGAGAGGTGGTCGGCAATAATTCCGCCGTTTGCAGGCTTTGCGGGGAAGCAGGGAGAGGTCACGGGAGTGGGCGGATAGGACGGATGTTCGGGATTGCAGAGGGAGATCTAGATGGAGGTGAGGGAAACGGTCAGTGGAAGAGAGCATGTCTCCTTGAGGAATTTCCTTTCAAGGTTAGCCTGCTAGGTTTAGTGGAGCCGCATAGTGTTGCCAGGTTGTCTAGAAAGTCTGGAAAGCAGGTGTTCTCACGATGGTGGTGCGAAGATTCGTGTGACATGGATTGCGTTGCCGGTCACGTGATCAGCAATGTGTAATTGCTTAGCAACTACTTTCACGGCTTGTCCTCTCGTATGATATGGGAGTTGCAGCTGCTGAGTCGGCTTTCTCAAGTAGTTTGCTCTTAAAATAGAGCGGCATTTCGTGGCCTGACAGGTGCTCCACAAATCGAATGCGGCACATCAGGGTCTTCCTTCATCCTGGTCTACCATTCTCACGGATAATAGACTGTCCAATCATAATAACAAATCCGTGAACCTCAAGACTTCGAACTCCAAAATTGAAGAAGACTTCAAGGTCTGAAGATTCGATCTCGGATAAGGCCATGACGAGATTTGACGTCAAGCGGAGCAATATCCGAGAATAGGAATTTAGAGCGAAATCGTGGAAAAAGGACTTTTCAATAAGCTCAAAACACAGCGACGCCCCAGAGATCGTTTCGCGATCCCTCGAAAACATGCCTTACCTCGAATCTAACGGACCATACAACAGTCCTGATTGCCGTTGAAATGCCGGGGACGTCCGACAGTCAAGTGGTTCTGACGCAACGCCGGAATTACGCTTGCGCGGCATGTTTGCGGCTCCTGGCATATAACGAACGGTTCCTTCTTTTGATTTGCAGTGCTCTCATACCTTTGTATCCGCAGCGTCGTAGAGCAGCACTCAGACGCAACACGACTCGCCCGCTCGTCGACTCTTTCTGCTACATTGAGTCAGACTGAAATCTGGAAGCCCTGTATCGATACCAGTCCTTTCGATCGAGTTCGTTTGAACAGTGTGGGTATGACTTTGGTAGCAATAAAGCTCTCTTCCTTCGACTTTGCCAGATACCATGCTGCGTCGTCGGAGAGATCTCTGCTGATGAATAGCCCCTAAAGACTCGGTGGACGATGAGAACTGCGACAACTTGAGACGTCCCAAGGTCCGAGGATATTAGAACGATTGGCGACCCGGAACTAAACCTTCAGACACCTCCAAATCGATGCGACGGATACTTTAAGACAGCAACCCGGCTGCGGACACGGTAAGCCAGGCGGCTCCAACCGAGCAGTGCACGAAACCACGACAACGGAGGTGGCTATAGCCCTCGAAACCGTCACAGTGATAGAACTCCCAGCCTCGAATCGAGACTGCAGACTCGTTGCTCTCTTCGACATTAGGACTTCGGAAGGCTCCTCCACACCTCTTGAGGAAACGGTTAGGCATTTCTAATCGACACTCGCTGATTCGTCGCTTTGGTGCATGAAGCGTGCAGATCCCGGGATGCCAGCCGATACCGCCGACCAGGCTCGCGACATCCATGATCTCGATTTCAACAACTCCAAGGAATGAGCCTCATCCTACGTTTCGAGTTGAAAGGCGAGGCAGCACTCAAGCCGTCTGCTTCCCCTCGATCGCCAGAAGGATTGCGGCCCCGTATCTGAAATTGGCGGTAACCGGATTGGAGAAAGCTGCTGACTGTGTGACGATCACTTCAGTGGCAGGACGTCGCCAAGGCCCTCAACCCTTCGCTGTGCCTCCTCCTTGCACGACAGGCTGCTTCAGAGTGCTCTGCCTCACAGCCTCTGCCACGACTGCCAGCAAGGTTGCCGTGTTCTGGACATGCTGGAGTCAGCAGCAGCATCTGAGGTCAGCCCGCTGCACCTCCTGGCCAAAGTACCCGCCCAGATCGACGCTCCCGCCCCATCTCGCGACCTCGACCCTCAAATCAGCAACCTGCCCCCTTAGAGATAGTGTCTGGAGTCAGCCTTGCGCCGTGCTCGCCGCTCGCGGACGGCGGAGCGGCGGGGCTGCCTGTGGGAGAGTTTGGAGGCCGATGCCCCCGCCAAGGCCTGTTGAAGCTCGTATTCCTCGGTGCAATCTTGATCCAGGCTCGCCGCAACGGCGCGCTGCCAGCGACTCGCCAATCAGTCGGCGTTTTCTGGCCCTGGCCTCGATGCCGGGAGCCGGCGGAGCGTGACACCCTCACTGCGCATTTCTTGGCCCTCAGTCGACTCGCGCAGCTGCTGCTGGGCTGAGCCGCGATGCGGATTTGCCAAGCGCATGCCATGGCGCCAGAGCTAACGCCGCCCGCCTGGCTGCTAAAAGTAATCGTGGACCCTTAGTTGAGCGCCGGGTCATCTCACGATCTTTCTAAACTTCTTCACCTCTCCTTGCCTCCTATTCCCCCCAAACTCCTGCCTTTCGTTCCGCCGCTCCTTTCAAATGGTGCTTCCTATCCTGGGCGCGCGCTCAGCACCATGGATATCCAATCTCGTCGCCGTGTCCGTCATAGCTGTGGTGCTGTTCGTGACAGTACTCGGATTCTGGGCCTTCCAGCCGCCAATCCCTCGGCCGGGATCTCACGGTGGCACGACCGTTCAAGTGTGCGTATCTTCTTCACCGATTCTGCTTTCCTCCCAACTAAGTCAAGATAGAACCATCCCCGTCGAACCCTCCGGTCCCGTCTCCATACAGGAAGTCCTTCGACTCCTCTATGCGCCCCTCAAGATGCAGCCTACCACTCCTTCTTTCACCGATGACCTCGGACGATCCTACAAACTCCCAGCGAAACCTCTGTTCCCTAATCTCCTCGGAAAAGACTTGTTGGTGGTGGACTTGGAGACTCGACCGCTGGACAAGAATGGTCAGCTCTTGCATAAAGGAGCATTCAGGTGGGGCGACCTAGACTATCTGTCTGGTGGAGTCATGAACCACTATACCTACGGTACGCTTTGCGCTTCTTTGGGGTATCATGAGACTAACCTGTGCAGCAATGATCCACGGATACGACTACAAATTCGTTCAGGCCGCAAGTTTCGACGACCGCCACAACACCTGGATAAAACCAAGTGCCCTGGCGAACCTCCTCAAGCACTACAAGTTTGTTGTCTTCCTCGACGCCGATGCCGCTTTCCACCAAATGCAGATGCCCATGGAATGGCTCTTAAACTACTGGCAAATCACCCCCGAGATCTCCCTCGCCATGCCTTTGGACCCCTCCGGACCCCCCGGAACCAATGACGACCGCTTTAATCGCACCCTCACTAATACTGGTTTCATAATAGCTCAGCAGAGCGAACGGACCCAGGAGATCCTCAGGGCATGGCACGAATGCCCTGACGATACCCGCTACCCGGACTGCTCGCAGTGGAAACAACCGCGCTTCCACGAGCAGAGTGCCTTCGGAAACTATATCCGCTACGACTACGAAGAGAACGTCAAGGAACTGCCCTGCACAGAAGCGAACGGTTACCCATCCGAGACCGCCCAGTGCGAAGGAATCTTCATGCGCCACTACTGGTACGGCAAAGAGCGCGTCCGCGACGACCTAGCAAACTCCACCATGGAGGCCATCATGGCCCCAATTCAGAAACTTTACATGGACCACCGCAAAGACATCATTACCGAGCAGGCGAAGAACGAAATCATCTAAGTGAGATTTCTCACTGGATTGGCTTTTCTGCCGTTACTCATATTACGTGTCTTCCCTGTCGACGGCAGGATATGGATGGTGTTGCCTCAAATGCGATGAAGGAGGTCGAAAAGCCGAATGCTCGGTCTCTGGTCACACCACCATGCGCAAATACCTACCTCCGCCCAGCACATCCCGGCCGCGCACCTCCAGACTCTATCTTTTTGCACAGCCTCTCAATTAGCGCTTACTGGCTGGCGCTAGCAATAGATCCCGCCAAGCATGCGTTCACTGGACATAAATCCTCAAAATCCTCCCGCTAGGTGGAATCTCGGTCCGGGTGTACCGGAGATGAGGGTTTTACTCGCCCTATCAACAACTTTGAGTTCCTCACTCAACAAACACTGCTCATCCTCGAGTACGTGTACTACTACTTCGCTTCCCCTTTGCAACTGTCTAAAGCATCTGTTTTGCGCGTAGAAATACCCAGTTACTCTCTTTTGTGTTCTGCATTTTGCATTAGCGACGGTGTTTGGGTTTCAATGGTCTGGGATTTCGATACCCGACTCGAAGTTGAGATTTTAGCGTGCATGCTAGCTCATCTAGCGCTTATGGAGATTTTGAGATAGCATTGGATTGGCTTACTTGCTACCTACCACAAATACGTGCGTACGTCAAGAACTGCTAGCTTTGCATCTGATTAAATTTCTATCCTCAATTTTGCTAAAGTAGATTTGACCGCGTAAACAGTAACCATGAGTGCTCCCGAGCTCGCAAAGCACAGATAAAAGGACGTCCTACTGTTCACCCTTTCTATTCTCTCATAAAAAAGCCACTTATACGACCTCCGCTCCTTCGTAGTGGAGTCAGTCTTGGTGCACCGAAGCTTATTGTGATTCACTGTGCCTCGTCCCTCCAACTCAGCCCCAATCCTACCTCTGCCAGTCATGTACGTTGTCACCGCACTCGGTCGTAAATCTGGACAATCCGTTTCGCTCCTAAAGCCTTACTGCTCTTCCGTGTCTCTCACAGCGCTTTGGAGGCTAAGGCGTCAGCAACATGACGGATATACTATTATCAATCTTCACCGACGCGAGATTCTATTTCTTTGGGCCTGTACATCTCTTGTCGATTTTGGACTGCGCCGGAGGAGGACCCTAGACAACGGTAAGTGAGTATACCTAGATTTCGAAATCAGCTCACCTACGAGTTGTCCATACACGCTCTAGCCCTTTTTTCATTCACGCTATAGACTTTACGTCCATTTTGAGTGTTGAGACTCCACCGAAGCACTCAGATATCGTCAAGATAATGTAATTGGAAGTCAAAGACGAGAGCAATGAGCTCACTATAAACCTTTCCACTCCTCCCTATTTTACGATCCAAAGAGCTCTACATCTTCTCTGGTTTTCCAGACTCCAGCCGTAAGATAAGATACGCATCATTAACAATCGTTGGCAGCGTGAGTTCACTACAAAGACTCTCCTTTCTTCCCTAGGCTTTCACATCTTCCTGGATGTTTAGACTACCCCGGCATTCGTTCTGTTCAAAATGTTGATTTGCAGGCCGTCTCAGCTGGAGACGTTCCGAGGGGGATCTAATTCTTGGCGGGTGCGAGCGCGTTGCAGCAGCAGAGTCGTCCCCGCGTGGGAGATCACGGGGCAAGTAGCGAATGGTCCATCTGTGTGCTCTGCGCTAGATAGATCTACGCCTCGGGTGCTCCCACGCATAGCACTCGTCCCGAAGCCCGCGCCCGACTAAAATCGCTTACGAAGGAGCTCTTTTTTAGTGTTGCATAACCGAAGTAATGCCAAGCTGCTCTAAACTTCCGTGCACTGCACCCACACTCAAAATAAAAGAACATATAACGAGAAGAATAGAGAAATGTATGCCTGAGAAGCGCAGAGCCCTTTTTCACAATTTATTTGGCCTCGTGGTGGGCACTGGTGGTTGGTGAAATGGTTATGTGGTTTTGGTTATGCAACACTAAAAACGAGCTCCTTCGTAGATACCTAGGTCGATCTGCGAAACCTACTTGAAAGCGCGGCAATCTACAGTCACCCAACGATGGCACGATGCAGATACCGCGATACCCAGCACAGGTGGTATCCCAGTGCCCAGCCCTCTAGCGTCTCTCGAAGCAGAAGAGGCTGCATATGGTGCAGTGCATACCTTGCTTCCAACGTTTTCGAGTTGTAGCAAATCTTCAGGGCTCTAAAAGACTTGGATGCCCACCTCTCGCAGCCCGCCCACACCACTGCTGATCCCTCACTCTACCACTCTACCACAACTTAACCTAGTTCTGTTTGCTTACAATATGGCAGACGTAAAGAGTGACATTGAAATGGTCACTACCACGGCAGACATCGAGCATTCGCCCCCCGAGCTCGTTGGAGCCCAGGAGGCTGATGAGAAGCGTTTGCACCATAACGGCGGCACTCTGGAAGTAAGGCGCCCAACTCTGGTCCCTGAGCTCACTAACGTTGCTGCAGCGATACATTAGCTTTATCTCAGCCATCAACTTTGGCTTCATCCTGCAATGTTCCTGGGAAGCGACCGCACTCACCTTCCAATTCGCCCTCTCCAATGGGGGACCTGCTGCCATAGTATACGGCAGTGTGTTTGCCGCTGTCGGCACTACCACTGTAGTCCTTTCGCTTGCTGAAATAGCCTCGATCGACCCCGCTGTCGGCGCCCAGTATAGGGTAAATGGAGTTCGAAGTAGACCATCAACGATGCTGACGAGAGTGCGAACAGTGGAGTGCCAAATATGCCCCCAAGTGGAACGAGTTCTTCGGCCTGATGCAAGGTATGCAATACCCCTTCTCGAGCTGATATCTGCACAGTAAATGACCGTGGACCTCTCCAGGCTGGATCACTGTGTTCGCGTGGATTTGTACTTGCACCTCGAGTCCTGCCATTCTCTCCAACGTCGTTGCAGGATTGGCCGTCTTCAACTTTCCGGACTATGTGCCCGAAAGATGGCATCTTACCCTTGTGATGTGGGCCTTTACTATCCTCCCATTTATCGCAAACTTCTGGTTCAGGCGCCTCCTTAGTCCACTTGAGGCTATTGGTGCAGTCCTGCATGTGCTCTTCTTCTTTATTACAATCATCACCCTCGCAGTACTCGCAAAGCGGAGCACTGCTGACTATGTGTTCAATACTTTGACCCATGATGTTAGCGGATGGACAGATCCGGTGGTAGCTTGGGGGATAGGACTGCTGACGGTAACGTTTCCAATCTCAGGTAAGCTGCCCAAATCTGCATAACGTCGCCCACCACCATCCGAGAACCACCGTGAAAGTTTCGCGAGTTCGTCGCACTTGGAATAATTTAGACTATAGTAACGGCTCGTCCCATCAAAAGCTCCACTAATTATCGAATGCGGGCCCTTCTCGCTGGGGGTGGACGACGTTAATTTCCATAGGACAAAAAAGCTAATTAACTACCAGGCTTTGACGGCGTGCTTCATATGAGTACGTAATCCGAGTCCATCTCGATATATTACCTCTAACACAAGTTCTAGGCGACGAAGTCAAGCAGGCTAAGATTCGCGTTCCCCGTAGCATGGTTGCTGCCGTCGTCATGAACTCAACAATGTCGTGTGCATTTGTAATTTGCCTACTTTTTACCATTGGCGATGTTGAAAAAGTTGCCGGCTCGCCTACAGGTCTTCCTGTCATCGAAGTCTTCTACGAGGCAACCGGCTCAAAAGGCGCTACCAACCTGTTCATTATTGTCTTCGCAATTGTTTTATTAATAGCCTTCTTCAACGTATTTGCATCGGTATCGCGTCTTGTTTGGGCATTTTCGAGAGACAATGGGCTTCCATTCTCGAGCTTCTTTGGAAAGGTAAAGTGAACCGTTCCTGTTGCGATATTCCTTCTTCAGTGCCGGCTTCTCTTGGTCAACTAAAAGGCTTCCTTCGACGCGTTATCTCAAGCACACACTCTCACTGTATCAGGTTAGCGCCAGTGACTTGGACTCTGGGCCGTCCGCTCTCTAGATACTTCCGCTACAACCCACTCTTCTACGTTCTTGAGCTTAGGGAATCGACTTGATGGAGAGAACACGGTAACTGACGTTTAGCTATCGCAGGTCAACACTCGCCTAAAGATGCCACTCAACGCGCTCAGCCTTGTGGGAATCTGCACCCTCCTACTTGCCCTCATCAATATTGGCTCCGCTACAGCCTTTAATGCATTTATCTCAATCGTCGCACTCGGGCTCTATGTATCGTATATCTTGCCAATCCTCTTCTTCTTTCTAAGACGCCTCTCGAAGAATAAACCTATCTACGGACCGTTCCGACTAGGGGCATGGGGCATTCCGCTGAATCTGTTCGCACTATGCTACATTATTTTCATTGTAATCTGGACGCCATTCCCGACAGCGCTACCGGTTACACGAGATACGATGAATTATGCGGGGCCAATCATGGGAGCAATTATTATTGGAGGTTTGATTGACTGGGTCTGCAGTGGGCGGAAACGATTCCAAGTACCTATCCCGCGAGAAGCTGGACTTGTAGACCATTAGTGTCTTCGGATTATCACCCTAGATTCGAGCTCAGATCGAGATTTATCGTATGTATTAGACTAAAATAAAGCGAGGAGACATCTACAGCTGACCAAGACATACCTTTAACCCTTTGAAGCTAGATCGCTCCCTCACTCGGCGATCAACATACCCGTAGAGCTGCACTTTACTTTGGAAGAGAACCTATCCACTGCGCAGCCCGCGGATAGGGCCATCGTCCGACACTGCGGAGAAGCAAACAGAAATCACGCATCGCCAGAATCTCCTCATCCTCGCCGCGCCCATCTTCGTCGCCCATCTTCGAGAAAAGTGTGAGCCTACAACCTCAAAAAGAAGCCAAGCCACATAAATGCATCCAGGTTAACCACCAGGCCTTTGTGCCAACACCCAGCCGTCTCCCTCTTCTCCGCCACCGAAAGCGCCAGCCAGCCCCTCCTCCTCCTCCACAGCGTCGGCAGCGACTCGCACCGCTGGATTTCCTTATTCCCGCCCTCCTCTCCGCCTCCTCCCGCTTCATCCCCCTCTGCCACCGTGATTCCGAGACATTGGGTACGTTCGTAGGCTTTCTTCGCCCTCAGAATAAGGACCTGTCACGGCTAGACATCGCCTTCCCGGCCCAACCGCTACTCAGTGATATTGTAAGTAGGGATACAGTACCCGGACACAAATTCAGACACACCGTTTCATTCACCTCAGGACTTCAACCACACCCGCCGACGTCAAGGGCAATGATGAGTTCGGTCTAGCTGTCGGTCACGAGCCTCTTCTACGCCCTCCATATCAGCAACTGGGTACTATTCCAGCGCCAGGGAGTAGAGAGACCAATCTAGTCCAGTATAGAGCTGTTGAGTGATTTGCGGTCGATTGTCCCAACTATGAACGGTGTGAATGTTACTACATCAGCTGGTGAATTGAGTCTCTTGACGTCAGTCTTGGGTTTTCATGGTCTTCCGTCGGTGGCGCTAGTAAAGTCGCAATAGCCATTAGAGGACTCCTACGACTCTCGAGTCTTCTTGCCGTGGTTGTTTTACTCGCCTTGTGCGTTCGCTGACCTTCCATCAACACACCGCCAGAATCTTGCTACTACGTAATCTTAGCCTACTAAGCCTCAAGACTCTTCTATTTCGAAGGTGAATCTACTGCCAAATTAACCACCTGCACATGCTCCTTCTGTGTGTCACATTTTGAGCACGTGTATTGACGTACGGACAAGGCGGTCAACTTCACTCCTCCGCCGAACACACCCCAACAACCCACCCGCCTCCCGCACCATCATAACAAATTCTCTCCACCTAGTAAGTCTCGAGCCTCTCGATAAATCCTCACGGTCATTCACTGTCAGGTCCATCTCCTGCACATCGCCCTCTCGTTTCTATAAATTGCAATGGTCGTGCTGACGCCCCTCAGTTCCGCCAGTCTCCCCAAAACACCACCAGGAGGTAAGATTTCTCTCAGATATTGCTCTCATTGCATTCACCATCATGCCGATCGTTTGCGCAAGATCATCCCCATCTATAAAATCTATCATACTTATTAACATTCCCATCAGCCTCTTCAAACGTCCACCAAACACTCACACCACACCCAATCACCAGCTTTTCACAAAAAACGTCTTTCGCAATACCTAATAAACGCCTCGCTATCTGCAATGGACTCCAGCCACAACGCCCCGCCTCTACATCAGCTTCTGGAGCAGTGGGGCAAGCCTCAGGGAGTGCTCGCTATACTGCTCCTTCTCGGCGGAGATGTCGTGCAGAAGGCGCTATCTCAAACGTCCGGAGGTGCTGTCACGCCTGTCTGCTTCTCGTTCGGCTGGGTTGGCTATTCGCTCAAAGCACTCACCAGCATCACCGGGGACGGCCGTCTTTTGCCCGAACCCGATCACCTCGTCAAGGTCTACAACATCGAGACCGGATATGTCCGCGAGAATAGGAACTGGGTGATCGGTCGCCTCACGAGGGACAGCATCATCCACCTGAACAACTCGAAACCCCTCGAGAATGAAGCCCTCCGTATCTCCGTCTACGACGCCCAGCCCGATACCGGCAACGCTGCCATCGCCGGTCATGGTAACGCCCTCTACTCTGCCATCGTCACGGCGCTTCTACAGTGTGTGGTTGCCTACAAGCCTGTCCACACAGACGGTGACTGGAGCGCCATGACCACATTAACAGCCGGCACCGCCCTCGCCCTCATCGCAGGCGGATTGCCGCAATGGCAAGCCGAGAAGCTCGCCTGCCGCCGCAACTCCAAGAAGGTCTTCGCGCTGACCGCCGGAAACGGCTCGCGCGACATCATGATCATCCGCGGCAACGGCAACTGCCTCGATCTCGAAGACCTCGCCACGCCGGAGCTGCCTCGCTCGAAGCGCGCGTGGGAGTCCCTAGCCTTGCCACTGCTCACTCGCACCACCAAGGAGGCCATCACCGGCAAGCCTATCAGCCTCGCCATCACCGTCTTCGGCACCCCCCTCGGCTTCGCAATCACCATCGTCGTCGCCGCCCTACAGGGCCTCTGCTGGCTCGCCATCCTCATCTCCATCGCCGGTGTGGGTTCCAACAACTGGTACTTGATCGTGGTTGGGGGCCTAGGGATGGTGCAGAACCTCTTCGCCGCGGGCATGAGCCGCAACCCGGCGAGGCGCAATATCCCGCTGAAGCACGTCGAGACTATCACGAGTGCGAAGGTTATGGATGGGCTTATGGACGCGGAAGTCACGTACAAGAACACGGGCTATGCGCTTCTGGAGGAGTTCTTCCCGGGATACCTCCGCGCTGAGGAGACGCAGTGGTGGGACGGGGAGACCTCCGCGTACGACAACAAGCGGATGAGCCAGTGGGATTGGCGTGGTGTGCCGCGGTCGGCTGTGGTGGATGTTCCGGAAGTTCCTGGAGTTGAGGCTGGAGAGGTGGAGGTTGAGGAGACGAAGCGCGCCGAGGAGAAGCCCTCTCAGGGGGAGAAAAAGCCCGAAGAGGAGAACAAGGACACAGAGGGTGAGTCCGAGGAAGGCGAAAAGAAGGAGAAGATTGAGGCGGGGGGTGAGGTGAAGGTGCGCGGAGGCAAGAGGCGTGGTGGAAAGAAGGGGAAGAAGGCCCCGCCGCGTGGCCTCCAGGTTGCATCTTCTGGCTATTTCGACGTTCTGGCCAACGCTGAGTAGTGGTATCTGGGGGTTTCTTTGGCGAATGTTCCGGTATAAGGCCCCTTTGTGTAGTCACTTGAATAGCGCCACCTTTGCGGTGGAATGAGTGCGTATTAGGCTTAGACTGTACGAATTAGACAAAATTGCTTTTGAATTGCTAATGTGCTTGACTACGTGAGGTACCCCATGTCTGTGCGGCCAGAATTAAATGAGATGTAAAAGCTGTGGCACTCTATATCAGGGCGTAGCCACTAGGAAACCTGAAATCAGATGAAAATTCTACGACGTCCTAAATCTGGCTTTTCTCGCGTAATGTCTGCGGATCTATTTTGACTACTTGGGCCACCCCAGGTGCATGCATCTAAAATGAAATAAGACGTAAAATTCTCGACCCTGTAATTCAGCACATAGTTACTGTGATGGTCGCATAGGTGCGAATTCCACTGAGACCTACACCAGCGCCATGATACGGACACTTTGCGACCCTGGTTGATTACCTGAGCCACCTCACGCACATTGTCTCGGTAACAAATAAGATAGAAAAGCTATGAGCCTCTCAATCAAGACACGTCCATGGCTGATCCAAGACTGGACGGAAACTCAAACACGCTCTAATCAAGGCCGGTGGCGCGTGCAGTTTGGCAACCTATTTGGACACTTGAGCTACGTCACGCCGCTTGATCAAAGAACACAGCACGATATAAAGTTCACGAGGCTGTAAATCAGGATATCTCATATAAATTCCGCTAGACCATATATCAGGACTATAGCGCATGCGATTTGGTATCCTACTTGACCATGTGACCTACCCCATGCCCATTCATCAAATTCAAAACAAGATGTAAAGTTCACTAGGCCCTAGATCAGGCTTACTCGGCCTTCCATCGATAAGATGCCGCAACGTGCTCATCTAGAGGCCCAGACTGCCCAGGCTTCTGGTAGAAGTTCTCCCTGTACGTGCCTCCTGGAACTGCATAGTCGTCCCAAAAGAGGCCTCGAGATTGCAGTTCGGGGAGAAGAAGTTCCGCGATGTCTTTGAATGACTGAGGGAATAGGGTGTAGGCCTAATATACCACGTTAGTGTGACTTTCTTGGTTTACCTTCATTACTGCGCAATCGAAAGGTCCGCGACGTACTAAATTGAAACCATCCACATCGGCTTCCTTGACCCAAGTCAGCAGTCCGTCCACCACCTGTGTAGGAGTTCCAACTAGCACCGGGCCGTTGCCCCCAATGCTGATATGCTCCGCGATCGTATGCTTAGTCCACTTCGAGGTACCCGGAGAAAAACGCGCATACCCTTCCACGGTCGATCTATCGCCGTTAGTCCGCTTTCACCAACCACCAAGTGATCTCTCCTTTTATTTACATACCTGACAGCATTACTCTCCACATGCCTCAACTCCTCCTCATCCCCATACTTCCCCAAATCGATCCCTGTCCACCCACAAAACAACGCCAACGCCCCCTCGCTCGACGCATACTTCTTGTACTCCTCAAACTTCTCCTGCGCCTCCTCCGTCGTCCGTCCTAGAATCGGCGTCACAAGCGCCAGCACCTTGATATTACTCGGCGTCCTCCCGAACTCCGTCTTCGCGAGCTCTCGGATCTCCGCAATGTTCTTCGCACAAACCACCGGTGCGTGTGCTGAAACGAAGATCGCCTCCGCGTGCTGAGCAGCGAACTGCTTGCCCGCTTTGCTGGTTCCGGCTTGCAGAAGAAGGGGCGTGCGCTGCGGGCTCGGTTGGCAGATATGCGGGCCGAGCACGTTGAAAAAGCGGCCTTTGTGGTTGATTTCGCGGACGCGGGTGGGGTCGGTGTAGATGCCCTTTTCGCGGTCGAGGATTACGGCGTCGTCGCGCCAGGAGGATTCGAGGAGCTTGTAGATTACTTGGACGTACTCCTCGGCTTGGGCGTAGCGGTCGTCGTGCTTGGATTGGGTAAGCTGGGTGGATAAAGAGTAAGAAAGGGGCAGGGGGGTACTTTGGGTTGCTCAGTGAAGCCTAGGTTGCGGGCGGCGGAGTCGAGGTAGCTGGTCACGATCTTGAGGGTTTGGGTGAGCTTAATTTGGAAAGAGGTTAAGGACAAAGCTTACATTCCAGCCGAGTCTAGAGGTACGTGTGATTAGAAGAAAGAAGCGAACCGCCAGCGTAGGAATTTAAACATGAATCGAATAATTGCAAAAGAACGACCGATGAAGCAGAAAGACAAGGACAGGTGATGAGCAGAAACATCTTACCGTCCCTTACTAAGGTGGTCCACCGTCGATAGCCTCCTAGCAAGATGATACGGCTGCTCATACGTCGTCGAAACCGTAACGCCAAACCCAATACTCTTCGTCGCCGCAGCCATCGCCGAGACCACTGCAAGTGGCTCATTGACCGGCCACTGGGCACCCGATCGAATGGCCGCGTCAAGGGTTCCATTGTAGACGTCGTAGCCACCTAGTGAGTCCCTCAATACAGCTCCGCGGATCAAACATTGCCGCTTTAGGAATAGAAGCCTTACCCAAAACATCAGCGATGAATATCCCATGAACTTTAGCAGCCTCGAGTAGCTTCGCTAGTTCAACCCAGTGTCCGACGTCGTTGAACTTGTGGGACTCATCATCGGGATGTCTCCAGAGACCAGGGGACTGGTGTCCGCTGCCTGAGTGGAAGTCAGTAAGGATGCTCATGGTTCGCTTAAGTCACGTGAGCTTACACATCTCTACGAAGGCATTGATGATAAGCTTCTTTTGCTTCTGTTCCGTCATGTTTGCTATGCTTGGATCTAGATCTTCTAAAAAATTAGGCATATGTAGAGATGATAACGACACAATAGCCAAGCTAGAAGATGTAGCAATCACGTGGCTTAGCGTAGATGACGTGAGTCCGGGGTGAGAGGACGCAATATGGCACGCAAGAATAAATACTCAGGCCCACCCATTCGAGGTCCGAAGGGGAGAAAATACCCACTGTGCCCCGCTTGTGCTCTTTGTCCGGAACGACTAAACTAAGGAAGACGGAGGATCGTATGATGCTGTAATGCTGTAATTGAGCTACGTACATACAATTACTACTACCGCTTTACGCTCCCGAGAATACCCCGGAAGCCGTGAGACGATGCTTACACGCGCACTGAGCAAACTTCTATCTGCGGATCGTGGTTCTACTTCCACCATCTCATTTACACACGAATCTAGCTTCACCTAGACCTAGTCCTTTAAATATGTACGTCGGAGATACAGGGTTTGAATCTGATACAAAACGGCTCAAATCTGAACATCTGGCTATATGTTTGATACCCCATACTTGGCAACTGAAATGGCAGCTTACTATTTGTCGACCGGATCAGGAATATAGGTCACCGAAAGCTTTCTCTCGTGGTCCGAAACACCAACCTCTTCCTTGCCTGTGCTGTTTGGCGTGTCAAGACCTCCCAATTCTGCCTCCTTGTGTAATGCCTCGACTCCAAAGTGTCTCAAGACGAGCCACGCAGGCACGAGAGCAATGGCCCATAGCGCGAAATTGAGATACACGCTACCCACTTGCGCGAATATCGTGATAGAGTTTAATCCGTAGCTGAGCGCTTGCCATGCAGACTCGGTACCTCGAAGCAGAGCGGCGTATCGGATGACCTCCGGCTCGTTTTTGGCGAGGTTGGTGATCATGAAGTACCTAAATGCCACGCTCGTATCAATTCGACTCGAAAAGAGCACCGAAGGACTTACAGGAAGAGATAGTTGATCTGAAATCCGGTGTTCAAGAGGATGAAGACTCCAAACGCGTGGCCAAAACCTGGGTCTGACCAGTCGTAGGTTGGCTTCGTGTGCCGGAACTTGGTTACTACGACTGTAGCCCAGATCCACCACGCGCCTTGGAGTACTGCAATGACTGCGAACGAATAGCGAGCCTTGGACTTCAAGGTTGTACGCTTGGAATCTAAGTAGGCCTATATGATGGTCAGTGATCGATTCAATTCGTTGCGAGGTCACGTGGCTTTGGCGTACCCCTAGAATATTGCCCGAAATAACGGCAACGATCCCGGACAAAAAGGACCCGAGAGCGCGGGCTCTAACGCTGAACCATACTGGGTTATGTTAGTCTTCGTGCTAGGTTCACTGCGCTGTAAATACACCACTCACGCGAAACTGTGTCTGTATTAGCTAGATCCTAGATAAAAATGTAGAATGGTAGGATCATCTTACGATAGGTGAAAAACACGGCCTCTGCGAACACGGCTTGTCCAATCCAAAGCACAATGAGGAGGAAATTTTTCGTGAAGAATAGTCGCAACGTCTTCTTGATCCCGAGGATCGGATCATCTACAATGCTCAAATGCACCTGCTTTCCATCCTTCCTCTGGACTTTGGATGGCCTGTTTAATAATAGAGCAACAAATGGGCCGGTAGCTTGCAGAGCAATGAAGACGAGGAAAACGGTATACGAGACTTTCCCGGCTTGGTTGTTCTTCGCGTTGATTCCCAGATTGATGGCACCGCCTAAGATCTGCCCAGATAGACGATAGGTCAACCAATAGCCGAGTGCTTTGCCCTAGAAAAACCGTTAGTGAGCTTTGGAATAGCGGCTTGCCTAGAAAGTCTCAGACTTACCTTATTCCAAGGCTCTGGATAAGCAATAGCAATAGCTGCTTCGGCCATCCAAAAGACTCCTGCAGAGATACCGCATAGAGCAGCTCCGAAAAGAACAAACCATTCGGTCCCGAAACGGTTGTTAGTATAGAGGCCAGCAGCGTAGGGTGCATATCCCAGAGTTCCGAAAAGCAGCGCCCCCTTAATGCCAATGTATCTTACAAGCACACTCGAAAAGAGGCAACCCAAGATCATCAAACAAAAGGTAAGCGCGTTGGCGGAGTTGATGAGATGCGGCGATGCAGCGCCACCCGCTCCAAGCGAGTTCATGGCGCCCCAGATTCCGGGTGCGGCGAAGTTACATAAACCGAGAATGGTGATGTTGTAGAAGGTTGAGCGGTACCATTTTGCTTCAACAAGATTAGCTTGGTGGTAATGATGAAGGTGGATCGAGGGGGCGTACTAGGGTGTGATGTATCCTCGGGGCGAGAATCATCTTGAACGTGAGAGTCGGATTCCTGAGGCTCTAAGGGAGTTCCCATTTTGATCTAGATAGAGCTGGTAGCTCAATTGGAACGATGAACTATTGTCTTAGTCTCCGCCGGGGCTGAAGCGATCTCCCAAGCCAACGAGAAGTCTAGTGAAAATGGTTGAGTGGAACTTGAAGCTCGAGATACCCTGCAGATCAATTGAACTCTCCGGTACTCTTGAAGAATATATACACAATAGATACCACACACGCCACAGATACTTAGCGATGTCTCCGTCACACGAAGTTTGTACCAGGTATTGCACAGCAATGGCAGGGGTGTGAGCACGCAAATATCGCGACATATCAAGTAACCCCGCACGCCATGCCACCGTGTCCCGCCTTCTGGGCACGGAAAATTCTCCTATCGTATACGAGCAGAGGCCGAGATATGTCCATTCACTTCGGCGATTGTTTCAGAATGGGTGAACTACGGTTGAGCGGTGAGGTTGTATTAGTCTATAAACGTTGCAAAAAACTGTATGATATGCGGCGCTTATAACGCCTCTTATTGTCTGAAAGGGTGTTTATTTGCGCTAAGAAAGCCGAGAAGTTATTGGACACTCGAATTTGATAGTATAAGGCACATTTGAAAGTAATATCGAAGCCCCTGAACATAGAACTCCGAAATCTTGAAGCAAATCCCATGAACCAGGTTGTAGGTACCGGGACTTGATCAAGGTAAGTCCCACCAGCTCTCGTGAAGGTCTTTCAGGTTGATCTCTGATGGCAGCTTGAGGTATGTCGTCAAGTCGGCACCTGGCTCGGTTTCCCTCTTCGTGTAGCCATTACCAAAGTATGCAAACCTATTACCACTGTCGGTGATATACTCGTACTCCCAATCTTCCCATCGAGGGTCACGACGAACAATGGTAATATGGGCAGCGCTGCCAGGCCAGAGCCCGTGAATTCGGGCACCTGGTCTGCCACCGTTGTTCCAAGAGCTGCAGTTGTCTGTGAGGACTGTTTTGGGGAAGAAGGCATCTGAATACTCGATGAAGTCATCCGCAGCTTTCTTGCTTGGAACAATGGTCTTAATGCCTTGCGATGACACCTTTCGGAGGAGCTTAGCGTAATAAGTGAGCTGAGTCTCCACGCTATGTGGCACTGTACCGGAAGGTCCAGTGGCATGTGCGCCTGCGAGGATTAGAAGGTTTGGGAACCCTGGCGTGGCAAGCCCAAGATAGGTGTAAGGAAACCCAAAAACGCCTCCGGGCTTCCATGCATCTTTCAGGTCAATTCCGCGCGATTTCACGGAGAAAGGTGGCGCGAGGTCAATATTTGCGCCAGTAGCGCAGAAGATTGCGTCGTACTCGCGGTGATTTCCGTCAATGGTCTCAATTCCAGTTTCAGTAAATCGCTTGATCTTGGTCTGGATGAATTCGACGTTGTCCTGTGTGATAGCTTCCAGGTAGCCAGGACCAGGGGTAAGACGTCGGCAATGAGGAGCGAAATCTGGAATCAGGCCGGCCAATAGCTCTGGTTTCCCTTCTGTGCGTTTCTTCATGATCTCAATAAACGTCTCTCTCATGCCTGCATTCTCCTCCGAGCCCCTAAGCATCGCCTTGAATCGCCTCCAATACTTCACCTCAAGCTCTTTTCGGAACTTGAGATAGGTTTCCGGGTCATTGAACGATTCTCGCTGTTCTTCTGAATATGGCTGCGGTCCATCTATCCTTTCGTCTCCAGCCCACGAAGTTGCGATCCACGTAGGATTTCGAGCGTAATGGCCCACATGCTTCGCTGTCTTCTGTAAAGCCGGAGTCACCTGAATGCCGCTTGCTCCGTTTCCAATGACTGCGACGGTCTTCCCCTTAGGCTCAAAAGTAGGGTCCCAGTCTGAGGTGTGTCGTAGCACACCTTTAAATTCATCGACTCCTGGATAATCGGGGAGCTTCCAACGATTAAATCGTCCAATAGCCAAGATTACAAAGTCGAACTTTTCGTCGGATGTCTCATCCGTCTTCAGGTCATGCACCTTCACCACCCAGT
This sequence comes from Mytilinidion resinicola, assembly GCF_010093595.1. Lineage (NCBI taxonomy): Eukaryota > Fungi > Ascomycota > Dothideomycetes > Mytilinidiales > Mytilinidiaceae > Mytilinidion > Mytilinidion resinicola. Next base: position 705,190 of record NW_022985457.1, on the reverse strand, counting down.
TGGATTCCTTTTCTTCCCACTCTGCAAATTCGATGCGATGCCCCAGTTTGATATAACGGTAGACATCATGTTTGCGAGCTTGAGCTTGCCAGTAATCTCGAATCTCCGGACCTTGGGCGAACCGTTCCGACCACTGCGTGTTTGGCGAGAATGTGCTTTGGTAGACGTGGGCTGGGATGTCGCAGCGAACTCCAGGATATATGTTTTCAAGCCACGTACCACTCTAAATGCGCAAGATGAGACAATTAGAAATAGTACCGAGGGGAAAAGTTGAGGCTAAGTCTTACCACGTCCTGGTTCTTCTCAAAGATAGTCAGGTCAATATTTGGAACTTTTGCTGGCAGTAGAATACCCGCTGATATTCCAGATAGGCCTGCTCCGATTACCGCCACTCTCAGCTTTCGTAAATCGTCGATGCAATGGTCCTCAAGCTTCAAGTTGGACTTTGGATAATTCAACGGCGCCTGGGACTTTGGCGGCAATGGAAGAACTGTCCATGTATCGAGCTTTTCTTCAGCGGCCTCGAGGTGTGGGTCTTCTGCCGCCTGGATAGGGTCTTCGAGAGACGGTGGCATATTGGAATAGATGTTTAGTGAAGTGTACTGTACCGAACGTCCAATTATGGGTGGTCCTCGGGACTATCTTTATCGTCAGCTTCGGAGCGCAACACCCTTCTCGGCCAATTCTTGACCTTGTGGCTTGCAAGGTAAAGAAGAGGGTATCTTACACGATAGGAATATGTCGGGTGAGTGGTGTTTCAACGTTGCCCTTACGTATGTTGGGGTTGATCCTTGGCATCAACGGACAATGGTGAGCACGCCTTTGCCCCACTCGATCACAAAAACCACGACTGCTCCACAGCCTTATCAACGACAAATCGGAGGCCCCATAAATACTAGGTGCCGTTGATCGGCCCGCACGACGTTGCACGACTTTAATTAGGCGAACCATTGGCTGCGTCGTGCCGTGCATGGAAGTTGACTCTGCAGTATCCTCTCGCATTGCCTATCTGGGCAGCCCCACTAGCGAGTGATATTATCCCAGGCTATTGCGTTTCTATTGCGTGATACAAGCTCCGATGATGATCCACGGCTTGGGGCGTGGAGGCGTTAGTAACGTAAGTCCAGGCCAAGGCCTACGATGTCTCCCACGCGCTTCATCTGTCCATCATCGTATCGCGGCGCCTTTCTCGATAGTAGCATCTCGGTCTTATTATTTACCTATGCTCACAGTTTCAAGTCAGACATCCGAGGTAAACCCATTAATGTGGTAGTAAACTCTACTTACGCAATGTCGTGGCATATTGACGATTTAGAAAATCTGCGTCGTAGGTATACTGCACCAGCCAAGATAAAAGATGTAGATCTGGACCGCCCGTCTGCATCCAAGTGCATTATCATCTTTGAATTCGATTTCTGTCGACATGGCAATCCCGAAGAGATCGTCCAAATGGTACCGCATCAAGTGGTTCACTGACGAGGACACTGCCGAAGAACGTAAGCTCATCTTGAAGCTGGATCTCCTAATCGTCCCCTATGCTTTTCTTTCTTACTGGGTCAAATACATCGACCAAGCAAACATAAGTACGTCGAAACTCCTGGATCACGTGTATAGTCGAGTGCTGACCCTCAGATAGACAATGCGTACGTCGGAGGTCTCAAAGAGGACCTGAACTTCCAAAACAATCAGCTCGTACATCTTCAGACGCTGTACACCCTCGGTGCAGTTCTTGGACAGCTGCCATTCTTGTTTCTATTCCCTAAGATTCCGATGTATTTGTTAATACCATCTCTGGATGTCGTCTGGGGCGTGTTTACGCTGCTTCAGTACCGAGCCAACTCCTACGCTGAACTCGCGGCGTATCGTTTCTTGGTCGGGTGGTTTGAGGCTGCCTTTTTCCCGGCGATGCACTTCATCTTCGGCTCCTGGTATCGTGGCGACGAAATTGCCAGAAGGGGCGGCGTGTTCTATGTCGGTCTCACCCTAGGAACCATGACCGCAGGCTTCATCCAAGCCGGTGCGTCAGCGAAACTAGACGGCCTCCATGGACTCGCCGGCTGGAGGTGGATGTATATCATCTGCGCCATCATCACCATCCCAATCGGCCTGCTCGGACTCGTAGTTCTTCCAGGAACGCCAGACAAGCCCAATCGACTGATTCTAACGAAGAAAGACATCGAGCTTGCGTCTTTTCGGCTAGAAAGGGCAGGCCACGTGCTTACCGGAAAAGTCACGTGGGGTACCGTCGTGAAGTTGGCGAAGAGTCCGCGGATTTGGGCGCTCCTGCTTCTGGATGTCTTCTTCTGGAATGGCAGTGTCAACACATCGACAGGCGGGTATCTTCTCTGGCTCAAGAGCTTGAAACGCTACTCTAAGAGCCGACTGAACGAGCTTGGTACAGCGTCTCCAGGTCTCGGTATCTTCTATACGCTCCTCGTGTGCTTTTCGTCGGACCTGCTCCTTGGGCCTGCTTGGGCAATTACGCTGGCGCATACGTGGAACATCATCGGACTAGTGATTCTGACGATATGGGATGTTCCGGAGCCGGCGAAGTGGTTCGCGTTCATGACGACGTACTCCGCAGTCGCCATGTCGAGCGTTTTGTACGGATGGATCAACAGCCAGCTGAAGTATTCTCCGGCAGAGCGATCTTTCACGCTCCTTCTGGCGAATGCTCTAGCACAGTCAACCACTGCATGGACTCCGCTTTTGACATTCAAGACTATGGAGGCTCCGCGGTTCAAGAAGGGGTACCCTTTCGTACTGGCGAATGCGGTATGTCTAATTGCCCTCGCGCACATAATCTCGTGGTATATCGAGCGGAAAGAGTAAGTTCTTAAAGCTGTCCTTAGACCGACATGATTGCTAACATTCGTGTCTAGTAACCCGAAAAATGGGACTGTCGACGACAGCGAAAGGGTGGTAGAGGTACATGAGGAGACCCCCGCGAAAGGGCATTCACCGGACGCGCGGTCCGTTGAGAGTAGGCTCTAGGCATTTTTAGCAATTCGACAAGAAGATAGAAATGTTGCAAAGAGCGCTTGACGGGTAAACGGCATTCAGTAGCAAATATCACAAGACTCACCTCCAAGCTTTTTGGGCAACCTATGCGTCTAACCCTCGGGAAGTTATGGCGAAACTTCGCTTCGCAAAGTGACCCACGGGCTATGCCAAAGTGTTGAATTTATTGGCCAATAAACCCCATAGTGTCGTGAAAAGGCGTTGCCCCAATCCACCATTGACGTATGGCGCAATCACCAACGGGCATTGCGCAGGATCGTGCCCCACCTACTTTACTAGCGCTGTAACCAGGGTAAGAAGGCCGTTATCGAGAAAGCCGATGAATGTATAAAGGAGTCGTCTGACTTCAAAACCTAAGAAGTAAAATCGAAATAATACACCTTGACCTTTCTACCATTTCATTATGACGAGCACTCTAGCCCTTGCCCAAAACGGCAATGCTGCCGAGCCAAAGAAACATATCCTTCTCAATGCTTTCGACATGTCTACGATCGGACATTTGTCTCCCGGTCAATGGAAGGTAATTCTTGGGATATGGTACTTTAAGATCGAGTTGCTCATGTTAAGCGTTCTTAGAATCCAGATGATAAATCTGCTACCAAGCGGACTCTCAAATATTGGATAGATCTAGCCAAGCTTCTGGAGCGCGGTGGAATCAACGCCCTGTTTTTAGCCGACACTTATGGTGGATACGATACCTACGAAGGCAGTTTAGACAATTGCATCCGAAGGGCTGCACAATGGCCTGTCACTGATCCAACTATCGTAAGAGAGACAAAACTTAAAGGAAGATGACGATTCCGGGAAGCTGACAGTTGATACGCGTAGCCGATATCAGCAATGGCAGCAGTGACGAAAAACCTCTCATTCGCAATCACGGCCTCGACATCGTTCGAGCCGCCATTTCTACTAGCAAAACGATTCTCAACTCTCGATCACCTGACCGGGGGTAGGATAGGCTGGAACGTAGTTACAAGCTGGAAGAAGGCTGCATTCAAAGCCATTGGATTAGACACTCCTATCGAGCACGATGAGCGGTATCAGCAAGCTGATGAGTATCTGCGAGTTCTGTACAAGTAAGTCTCCACAAACTGCTCAGCATAACTTACGAACGGAATCTGAACGTCTCAGACTTTGGGAAGGCTCATGGGCTGACGACGCCGTTTCCCCCGACCCGGCGAAAGACGAATACGCCGACCCAAACAAGATCCGCACAATTCACCATCATGGTAAGTACGTCAATCTAGACACCAAGCACATCGTAGACCCATCTCCACAACGCACGCCCTTCATCTTCCAAGCCGGCACCTCCCCGGCCGGCTCCCAGTTCGCTGCCACCCACGCCGAAGGCATCTTCGTCTCCTCCCACTCCACCAAAGTCCTTCGCCCCAAGATCGACGCAATCAGAAAGCTCGCCGCAGAAAATGGACGCGATCCGCGCTCCATCAAGTTCTTTGCGACTTTCACGCCGATCGTAGCCGCGACAGACGAGGAGGCAAGAGCCAAGCACGACGAGTTGAAGAAGTACGCATCTACGGAAGGCGGGCTAGTACTCGTGAGCGGCTGGACGGGTATCGATCTCTCCAAGTATCCGCTAGACCAAGAACTTACGGCCGCGGACTCTTTGGAAGCGCATAAAGTCCGGAGTCTGCTTGACTCGTTCACGACCACGAGTAAGGATATTCCGAAATGGACGCCACGTGTAATCGCGGACAAGGCGTCGATTGGCGGGTTAGGCCCCGTGGCAATTGGGAGTCCAGCAACGGTGGCAGATGAGTTGGAGAGGTGGGTTCGTGAGGCAGATATTGATGGGTTTAATCTGGGTTATGTCACGACACCCGGGACATTTGAAGATGTAGTCGATCTGCTCATTCCGGAACTGAGGAGACGAGGGCTGTACCCCGAGGCAATTGAAGAAGGCTTGACAGCCAGAGAAAGGGTGTATGGAAAGGGCCAGAGTGGGGTCAGAAAGGATCATATTGGCAGCACATACAAGTATGACGTGTATAGCGAAGACAAACCGTACGAGGCGAACGGAACTAAGTAGCCTAGAAGAAAGAAAGCCCATGAAGGGTTTAGTTGAGGCATTGAGTCCATCAAGACCAAATCCATCAGCTTCTGAGTGGTCATCCCTTTCGATGTTCTGGACATACGTGTGATAAAGGATGAACGGTCGATTTCGAACATAGCATGGGTCTCTCTGATGCAGGAAGGGCGTCAACGATAGAATGCGGCTTTTGATTCCACGGAATATGCTTCTCAGCACCATATCATTGATGCATCAGCCCTGGACTGCGAGACAGTTGATGAAGAAGATGCTCGGGCAGAAATCTTAGAAGCCCCCTGAAATATTGGGAAGGAACAAGCGTGAGAGCCTAGTGGCTTGGCGGGGAGATCGGGCAGGATGAGACGAGGTGTGACCCCCTGTGGGCTTACACCAGTCTCCTACAAGATACTGGTTGCTTTCCACATTATACAGACTATAAGCAGAGAGCAACCTTCATCATCGTGCCGAAATATGAGCGACGTACTCGGCTAAAGCCAATACACCTCTCTATCCCTTCCATTCTGACAACACGTCAACAAAATGGGCGGCTTCCTCGGCTTCCTCTACCGCCAACTAACCTTCAAACCCAAACCCCTTCCACCAACCATCTCCCTAGCGGGCAACACAGGTCTCATCACCGGCGCAAATATCGGGCTCGGCTTCGAAGCCGCCCGCGAACTCGCTTCCCACAAACTATCACGTCTTATTCTAGCCGTCAAGGACACCTCGAAGGGTGAAACCGCAAAAACTACCTTTTCAAAGGAGAGCCCCGATTGTGATGTCCAAGTATGGCAGCTAGACTACGACTCCTACGAGAGCATGGTCGCGTTCGGCGCCAAAGTCGCGACTCTCGATCGGCTTGATTATGTACTTCTCAATGCAGGTTTGAAGCAGGTGACGTACACGGCGTCGCATACGGGGCATGAAACGAATGTGCAAATAAATCACATCGGGACATCACTTCTTTCATTGCTCATCCTGCCGACTCTACAGAAGACGGCGAAACAAACGGGCAAGCCATCACGGATGACGATAGTGTCCTCGGAAGGGCATTTCTGGACCCCATTTAAGGAGCGGAACGCCCCTAACATCCTTGCGCGGCTGGACGAGAGAGAGACGTTCGGCAGGGTCATGCAGAGATATTATACGTCGAAGTTACTCAACGTGTTTTGGACGAGAGAGCTGGCGAGCAGGGTTGATAGGAGCGAAGTCATCATCAACACGCCCAATCCGGGGTGGTGCTATAGCGGTCTCCACCGCTATCAGATGACGAGTTTGTATAACCTGGTCCTCAAAATGCTTTCATGGACCAGCGCACAGGGTGGGCACTGCTTGGTGGATGCATTAGTGCTCCATGAAGAGTCTCACGGTCAGTATCTAAGCGAACAGAAGGAGACCTCGTATGCTATGTCTCTTCGCTATACTGATTGCCTTTTGCTGACTATGTCCTACATTGCAGACCTTCGAACTTTGTTCTTTCCACGGAAGGCGAAAAGGTTCAGAAGAAACTCTGGAGCGAGACGGTGGATTTGCTGGAAAAGGAGGTACTTTTGACCACGATTCTAGGCTTTGCGACTACCACTTGAAGAGTGCAGGAACTCGCCCGAGTCAAGATAGGTCGACGATGGGGTTCCCCACGATCACAGCGAGTGAAGATGCCAAATATATATCAGGCAAGCCTTCCAACGCGTCAAAATACGGAGATCAACTCCTGATATTGTTTAAAGGATAGCTCTCTGCATCATCGTCTAGGTCATCCACCTCGAAATCGCGAGCGCTCTGTATTCTCTCCTCCTCATCTTTCAACTTCCCAAAACCCCTGCCATCCGCCGAATCTGCTGGATTGGGATACGGAGTATCGCACCCCCTAGATTTGAGCGAGGGGTAGTATCTTCTGTATGTGTAGAAGGCTACCAATAGACCTATTATCGATCCAGTAGTCACGTCCCAAACGTCGTGTCTGTAATCCTCGCATCGTGAAATAGCAATCAGTGCAGCTCCGAGCAGTGGAGCCAGTGCCAAAAGAACCCGCCCGAGATCCGTTCGAGGTCGAAAGACGTGGCATTGACCTGCTATGAAGAGAGCAAGGTATCCTAGGCCACTGAAGGAAAAGCTACTGTGGCCGCTGGGGAAGCTACGCCATCCGTCGTGGAGCACGTGGTGGTTCGTCTCTGTGCAGACTTCCCAGGTCACGAGTTGATGGTCCGAGGTGCCTTTCTCCTAAATGGTGATCAGTACATTTCAAAGCTACAGTTAGAGCAGGATAATATACACGTACTGGCTTGCATCGAGCAATCAGATCAGGCCGTGGTCGGCCAACTGCATTCTTGATCACCTATTGATTGTGTAAGCAAGCTGTAGTGGCATGTCTGAAGGCACCAAGATCTTACATCCGTGATAAACAATGTCAGAATCAAGCTGTCAACAATTAGCCGATGGTATTATTTATTTGCAGGCAATGCGAATATTACCTTATGAACCAACCGAGAATGGTGACATGTGCCTTGTGTCCCTTCGGCCTGAAAGCTATGGCCCAAAATATCAACACCCCTAGAGGAACACCACCAGCGTAGATAAATAGCCAAGCTACGCATACGTCAGCATCCACTTTGATATATAGCCCTTCATTGTGTCACGTACTGACTGGCACTCTCTCCTTCTCAGCGTGCGGGTATTGTATGGCGAGGTTATCGAGGGAGAACATGCGATGGAATGGTTCGGCAAAGAATTGAAGCTGGGATATGTTAGCAATGTATTCCAGATAGACATTGGTTCAAGAAGATTAGGTGTGAATGCAATGGTAAATATAGCGGAGAAGGGTTTCGTAGAGAGGACAATAGCAGCAATTGTCGAGGTTGTTTGTGAATCAACAGGACAAGGGGCATGGAGGAGGTTCATATGAGTTTCGGAGAGTGCAAGAAGACTTACCAGAATGTATGCAATAAGGAGAATAACAAGACCAATGTAGTCTGAAGCATAAGAACGCTGCCATCTGTCAGTTGGACCCTTTGAATTGATATCCATGCGTGCGCTCACCTGCCAGAAACGAGTAAAAGAACCAACAAAGCCGGGCGACTGTGCTAGGCTGTTGCCACGGCGGTGGTTGGATTGAGGCCCCTGGCCAGGCATAGTCGCTTCAATCGCGCTGGAAGTGCATCAGGTCATGACAGGACAAGGTGTTGAGGCTCGGGGGAGAGGTCGTTCACTCCGCGACGTCTACATTCTTGGCACGCTATTTGTCGATCTTCCGCCGCCCGATCACCTTCACCAAACAACAAAGCCTCCCGCATTCCATATTCAACAGCTCACAGCTCTTCAACACTTCCAGACTCGCATAGACACTACAAGATCTTGCCTTAATATCTACTCCACAAACACGCGACAATCACTATGGAGGACGACGAAGAGCCCGCGAGCTACGGGCCTCCCCAACCACCGCCTTTCTACAAGCACTTCACCACGCAGAACCTCGACCGGCTGAAGGAGATACAGGAAGCTGCAGCCTCGGAGAGCAAGGACAATGGTGAAGCTTCAACTCCGAAATTGCTGGATCTACCACCGGAACTACGATACCTCATTCCACCTGAGCCACCCGCAGATGGCATATACAAGTCCTTCGGAGAGACCAAACATGTACCTCGAACCTGCTCGACGATCTATGCTCCGGCTAACAATTTTTCAAGATCCAAGCGCCTCTCTCGTCGCTCAAAGAATTCGACATAGAGCAATTGTACCCCTCATCCCCGACCTCGCCCTCTGCTACCGAAGGCGTTCAATCCGACTGGACCCTCGACCGCGCCGTTTACCTCAAGAAGATTGCAAGATCCATACTTCTCAACTTCCTGGAGCTCGTAGGCGTGCTCTCTGTAAATCCTATGCAGTATGATGAAAAGGTAGCGGACCTCCGAACACTATACGCAAACGCGCACCATCTGATTAACGAGTACCGGCCCCACCAAGCTCGCGAGACCCTTATCCTGATGATGGAGGATCAGTTGGAGAAGGCACGAGCTGAAGTAGAGGGCATAAAGGGAATGAAGCAGAAAATCAATGACGTTTTGGGTGGACTGGGCAAGGCAACGCTGGAATCTACAGACGGAATCCCTCTCGAAGGCGAGAACTTGCCGCCACCATCACCCGAAGAGAAGAGAAAGGAAGAGCAAAGGCTGATTTGGAACACACTAAATGACGAAGAGTGGATCGACGGTTGATTCCCTACTCCCTTGCTGGGATATGCGATCAATCTATCGAAAGGGCCACGTCATTATGTATAGCATGAACTTGGATACTTAGGGCCGCACGACTCGAACGGTCCTCAGGACGTTTCGAGAACTCTGTCGTGGAGCCTTGAGCGTTGTGGCTCCACGTCACATTCCGCTTGGATAGGCTGTCACCTTCACAGCTTGCCTACGAGGTACACTATCGAGCAGACCAACCACGAACGAGCCGAACTACTTAGGACTCTCGTGGGGTAGCTCGTCTTATAAAAGCGAGCATCAAATACACCTCATATTACGATATACTTTTCAACAGATGAATCAAGTGCTTTCCAAACTATGACACCACACAACGCTTTATAGCTTGTTCAAATATACGACTGGCTACTACTTTCTAGAAGCGTATCTCGTTCCCACTATAGCTACACTTGCATGAAACCCCGTAGGTCACGAAACCCACAATTCCAGCAATGCGAAACACCCTTCGTGACAATCCCTGCTTCTTGCATCTCTAAGACTCTTTCCCGCCGATAACCGGACTCCCACACATCATTCATACAGCCTACATCCCCAGACCCACCGCCTCTACTTCTCGAAATGAATCGCTTGCCGCTTTTGGTTTTGCTTGACAAGTCTTGTTAGCCCAAACAGTGTTGGACTCAGTCACCACCAACGTTTTAAGACTCATCTTGGTTACAGGCTGCAGGCTTTTCTCCGACCTTCACACCATTTGGGCCTTAAGGCGGCCAGGCAAGGCCACTCGAGGCCTAATGTGCGCTTATGGCAACACGTACGTCAACTCCGCAACGCCATCCGACAAGCGTGTGATCGACGAGGCTGTGGAGCCTTGAGCAAAAGAGAAAGATCATGAGACGCGGAATGGAAGAGAACATGAACACACAGCGCTTCGAGATCGTAGCAGATGAGGTGATGGCGAGCCGACGCATTCAATTGGCGGCGTCCAGCGAGCAGTATAAACCCAGGCACGAATGCCTCAGCCATCCACACCTTCCCCAGTTGCCTTTGCAAGGTGTTGTAAGGTTGACCAGTCTCGCATCTTGTTTTTCCCTTTCTTCTTTTCTTACTCCACGCAGAACACCCTTTCCTACTGCTGGCCAGTAGTTTTAACAATATGCACTTCTCCGCCCTCGCCCAGGCCCTCACGCTCGCCGCCCTAGCCTACGCTCCACTCATTTCTGGCCACAGCGACTATGGCCCTAGCTTGGCGAAGCGCTTCATCGTATGCCTCTTTGCCCCGTACTGTCCTTCTGCCGTATCGTCGGATGCTGATTTAGCCTACAGCGTGGCCCGGCCAACGCAGCCACCCATTACATCGCCCAGATCCGCGATTACCAAGATCGCCGGAGAGACGAGGTTGAGGCAAGAGAGATCAATGAAATAATTGCGAGGCAGCCGCTCAAGGCTAGACGTCCTCGACGCGGAGGAGGGGGAGGGGGTGGACGAGCCGGAGGAGCTGGTGGTACTGGAGGAGCTGGCAATACCGCTGGAAGTAATGTTGGTGGAAACGCTGGAGGCAAAGCCGGGGGCAATGCTGTTGGAGGCAACGCCGCCAGCGCTGGTAAGGGCAACGCTGCCAATGCTGGGAACGCTGGGAACGGAGGCAAAGCTGCCGCACAACAAGCCGTCGCTTCAAACACGACTGCCGCTGCCTGCATTCGACGATTGAAAGCACGGTTCCCGCACAAGAAAGGGAAAGCGGCGGCGGCGTGTGCGAGAGACCTGGGGATGGCGAATCTTTCGGCGTAGAAGACATCGAGTAACCGGGGAATATCTTCTTGGTGAAGAAAAATGGAAGACGGGAGATAATGGGAGAGGGGCTAGGAAAGGGGGCTTGACAAAACATGGGATATGTTCTCTCGCTGTGCCTCTCCTAAGATATGTCAATCGTAACATGATAAACGGCTATTTACCACCACCATGCTCCAACCGCTTCGAATTGTGCTATCCGTAGTGCACTAAACAAAGTCGGGAGAAGTGACAGACACGCTTTCGGTAGTAAAAACAGCTTCACGCCCCAAGACAAGCCACTAAAACACGAAACTAGATGGATAAGACTGAATTTAAAGTTACAGAAGAAACACAGACCTTATACATTTATTTGGGTTTTTCACACACTCAGTATCTGAACCACATTGAAACATAGATGGTCAACCGCGACTGCTCCCAAATCCTTTCTACTCAACGGTCTGAAGGTGCGGTGCGCTACTCTGGTTTACGGCCATAGACAACCGGTCTGCGAGCATCATCAGTACCTCACTTACTATCCTACGACAGCGGAAGATTAGGGATGCGTAAAACTCACAAAGCCCAATAAGCATGCAGCCGCTTATCCTTGATCTCCGACCTACACTTCGCCAGCAGCACGTGCAACTCGTCCAGCGTCCAGTTCGTATAATGGGTGAAGAGTCTCAGGCTAATGCCCTCGATGCCCTCCAGCATGGCGCTCATCTGCAGCAGCCCGGCATTGCGCAGCGTCTTGTCGGACGCCCAAGGGCCAATCGGTAGCTTGAACTCGCGGGTCACGACGTCGACGAAGCCGACGCTCTCCATGAGGCTTTTGAGATAGCTGGTGGACGTGCGCAGCGAGATGCCGGCTTTGGCGGCGGCTTCGCCTTGCTGCTTGCACCAGAGGAGCATGGCTTCGCCGGGGTTCTGGGAGTCGGATTGCACGACGGTCATGTAGTCCATTTCTTGGCATTCGAAGTAGCCGCCGGGTTTGATATGGCTGGTGGGTTTTTTTTGGTGAGCAAGCTTTTTTTGGAGGGGATGAGACAAATTGGATATCTGAAAGGAAAGAGTGCGTACGTGAAGGCTTGTTGGGCAAGCCTTTGCCAGTCGCGGATGCATCCTGTCATGGTCCGCGTATGGATGACGTCGAAGAAGTTGGGATCAAAGGTCCATGGCTTTTCGGCGTCGTCGATTTCGAACTTTCGGGTTGTTGGGGTCAGCATGGCTCCACCTGCTGAGCAGAGTAGTACGACTATACCTTGACGTTTGGCGGCACCCTATTCTGGAGTTAGTTATAGACGAATGAAGGAGACTACAATAAGATAGGTACAGACCATGCGGGTTGGATAGGACTTAGGTCCGTGGCATATACTAGCATATTTCAGTATACCAATACTAAATGATGGGATGGTCACCTCAGAACGTGCTTACCAGTAGCTCCTGGGTACTCCTCGGCTTCGGCTGTCAGATACTACAACAATAGACAGTAGACTCGAGGGTCACTCACCGCAGTCAATTGCCCAGATACCTGTTCCGCGTCAGGATTGAGGATAGCGGTTCTACATCGAAAAGAGCATACCTGTCCCCGTCCCAATATCTAGAATAGTCTGCGGATCCTTGACTGGAGCAAAGAGTGTCCCGTCTGTCCCTTGACCAAAAACTAAATTTATAGATGCGTATTTGATATCCAATCTCGTTCCGATGATAAGCCAAAGCTCCAAGTGCACTTAGTCAGAGTCTTACTTACCGATCTTGTTCTTGCTATAATCGATATCTTTAGCAGAGGGAGTTTCCTAAGGGCAAAACATCTCAACTGACCTCGTCATCTGGGAACATATATTCTAAATGGCTAGCGTTAGCCAGACACGGGCGATCGAGAAAGCTGGATTTTACTTGCCCTGTTGTCCATACTTCACGGGCGTACACAGTCAGCAAAAACTCCTCTTCGATCCATTCAATATGACCTTATGAAATCACATACAGCATGATACCTCCGTCCATTCTCGAATTTCCCAGCGAGGATGGAAGACGTCACAGACGCCGTTTCGGAGACGCTGGGTGCACCCAGTTTAGTTCCAAATCCTAGTATTCTACCTAGGAACCTAGAAGACTATGAACGGACATACATGTCATTATACGCCGAATCGACATCAGACTCCGACTGTGAAGTATACTTATATCGCCGCGGAGTCAGTTCCAATAATGTATCTACTCTGGGCCTTGGACCTACCGCCTCGAGCAAATCACCCCCCTGCTCCTGTTCCTGTTCCTGCTGCAGCGCACCTGCAGGTACTGAGTCATCGGCCATGGTCGAGAAAGCGAAGAGTTGCAGCAGGGGTTATTCAGATCGTACAAAGTCCGCAAGTTGGTGTTGTGGAACGCCCGGGAGGCTCCGCGGGCGCCTAGCGTTACCGTCTCTTTTGTTCCGCCCGATGCCGGAGGCCTGAGGCTCGAACGCGCGGCACGGATGAGAGCAAGGCCTTGAACGAGGGGCTGATGTGAAGACGGCAATGTCTGCAGGGATGCGATACGCTCCGTTGCCAGAAGTGGCCTTAGAAACTCGAAAAAGATGTGATGGAGGGGCGGGAGGGGCGGGAGGGGCGTCTGGAAAGAGGTTCACGTAAAGCCGCCACGAATCACATGTGCTGACCCCACTCCAGAAATTGAAGCAAGGGATCTCTATTGCTGATCACGAGTGTGCCGCTTCATAGGTCTGCTAGTCGACTAGGAGAAGCTGTGAGACATTGCGGAGTTAAGATGTATCAAGAATGATGCCTCGGGAGTCGTGATTTACTTTATAGGGCTGTGTTTGTTATTACTATCACAAGCTGACTCTCAGAGCCGTTGGTATGTATTCTATTCCCATGACCCCAAGGACGAGTTGAACTTCACGTTCCCAGAGCTTTGGTGCGCATCCACTCGCTCGTGGCAACGCCCAAATTCAACCCATTCTGTGCCCACCACCGTTTGACCCTCTCCCCTTTGTCGCCTTCGACTCCGTCTTCGAGTGCCTCCTCGATGTCACATGTCTTATATTCGACACGCAGCCCACTCCGCTTCCACCACTCAAGCACATCGGCGTGGCCCATTTTGGTTGCGCCAACAAGAACCTGGTTATCAAATAGCATCTTCTCACCACGGAGCTTACGCCAAAAGGCCAAGATATGGACATGGCCGTGGGTTGACGCTAGCTTGGCGACGGTGTCTTCATGTGGGAAAGCGATACCAGACTCACTCCACCAGCGGACGGTTGGAAGATGTCCGGACTGTGTGGCGTAGGAAATGGATTTCCCAACCTTGAGGCGGATGGGGGCGCGAGTCGACCGATCGCTTTCATCAGCATCGGCACTGGCGGTGGAGCTAGATGGGGTGGACGAGGACCTGGAATCACGTTCGTGGAGGCCGTGCTGCTTCCACCATTCAAGCACGGCGATGTGGCCTTGGCTGCTGGCTTGCTCTAGGGCAGCCTCAGTGTATTTGAGCGACAGACCGGAATTGTACCACCACTCGAGCACGTGTACAAAGCCGGCGCGACTGGCGTTGTCCATGGCCTCGTTCGAATATTCTTTTGTGAGGAAGGAGGGAGATGTGCGCCAATACTCTAGTATCTCAACTCTGCCAAAAACAGAGGATGATTTTACTGGAAGGAAGGAGTGCCCAAAGGTGGACCAGAAGAGTTCCTGGTGTGCAGTCTCCAGGTGGGTGAGGAGGTTGACTTTGGCAAAACGCATGATGATCTTGATGCACAAACGAGAGAGACGTCGAGGCTTGTCTGTTGCAAGCAGAGCCTTAACTTCACTAAGAGTGCCAATGAGGAGGATCCATTCAAGTTTCTCCATAGCGGTCTGCGGTCCGGCTTCGCTGCTGGCTTGTCTCCACTCCGGCGGCGTTGATACTTTTGTGTGGACGTTTAGTGCAGTCGCCAACTCCCAGTCACCAGTGTAGTCCATAATGATAGACCATAGCTCCGGCGGGAGGATTGGCCCGGGCTTTGCGTTTGGTTCAAAGGCCTGCATAAGCGGCATTGCCACATGTTCGACGTCTCTGCCCACTGTCATCAAGTCGACCTGAGTCTGAACTGACTCAATCAGACCATCGACGCCATCCCAAGGAAGGTCCTTGCGGACTTTCGACTCAAAAGTCCACAGTAGTGGCTGCAATACGCGTATCCAGTTCCACTTTCTCCGGATTTTGCTAAGTTGCTTCTTGGTCATGGGATTCTCCCACATGAGGGTGGACATGGCCGGAATGAGCAGTATCTTCTTTGACACATCCCAACTCCTTAAGATGCCCAAGTGCAGGTTGTTGGTCATGCCGTGGAGCATTCGTGCGAGATCGTCGGCCGTCATCGGGGCCAAAATGAGCAGATCAGCCCATGCACACAGCTCGGCGGCCTTCTGGTGTCCTCGCGAAATATCTTCGGAGGCCAGGGTAAGGCCATCGTGGTAGTAGTCGGCGACCAGGAAGGGATTCGTAGGGTAGGACTTCTGGTCGAGACAGACGATGGTGCGGGACCGGACGTTGTCGAAGCAGGAAATGCGCTTGAAGACATCCTGGGCAAAGTGGTGGGCGGAGGGCGAGGTGGCGGCGACGAGGACGTTGAGGAAGCGTGGATATTCGAGGGACGGCATTCCCGGATGTTGGTGAAGGTGGTATGCTCAGAGTTAGAGAAAACTATTATTATCGTACACCGCGATGTGGTTTGAGGATAGCGGGTGGCGTCGGTCTTGGCGCCACTGACTCGGCAGCCGCGTGTATGAGGAACGAGGTAAATGGCGACGTGGTGGAAATGTTAGGAATACAAATATAGGATGTTGGAGATGTAACTGCCAGTCCGGCGGTGTGAGCTGCGGAGTGTCTCCACTAGGTGCATATGTCTCGGAAGCTCTATTCGAGCCCATTAACTTCCATACGTAACGCGAGGTACCCTAGCGAATGTAGTAGGTAAGTGATTCTTGAGCGCGTTGGAGCACTCTTCACCGTGGCAAAGGTTGCCAACAGGGTCATAGCATACGTTGCTTCATACACAGTTCACAATCGCTTATATGTATGCTCGTTACCTTGGTGCAGACATGAATCACGGCTTGAGGTGCATTGAAGTGCTGCAGTAGATACATGGAAGCGTGAGAGCACATGAATAATAGGCTACAGAGGTACCTTTGTAAGATAGCGTCTGGTGGTGAGGGGTCACATGACTCTAAGACAGATGGGCAGGTTGAGCCGAAGGGGAGAGTCTAAATTGACGAGACTTCGGCAAGCACAGGGCTGCGTTAGCGCAGGGCAGTATAGCCACGCCACCCGCCGTGAACCGTGTTTGGAACGTACCTTTGTACAATCGTAGTTTCTCTCGTGGTGTAGCTATGCGGACTAGACTTGTTTGGAGCCGTTGCAATCCCCCGGGCTGCGATTGCGTCTTGGTGGTCGTACGCGTGGATTCACATCTTGGAATTGCAATGACGTCGCGGAATGCATCATCGGAGGCCCTCCCTGGCTAAACTGCAAGGTTGGGTGAAGAAGTTCTCGCACCCAGGTTTACGAATGCCCTCGACGCTAGATGGACTTCTCAAATCCCATGCCGTCCCTGCGCCGCTGACTCTGTCCATGTTGGATGACGTCGTTGTTATCACCACATTCCTCCCAGTCCGTCTCCCTGACAGACGCCTGGGCGCCATTGTTGCCGTTGAAGTCAGCGGCGCCAGGGAACATGCATCCGCCCTGCATGCTCGCCTTGCCCACCACAGCCGTTTGCTACGGTAAACACGGCCACACAGCCTCGGGCAGCGCGAAAGGGTCCTCGCTGCAACAGGCCAGCCGCCGCTCCTGGGGAAGATCGCCGTAGATCAGTTGCGCCTATGGCGTCCTCAGCGTCAGCCCTCAGGAGCCACATCGCGTGCCAAACTCGTCGCAGTTAGAGAGGTGTGGCTTCACAGCGCGCTGACTGCATCTCCTCCCCCAGCGCTCGTGAATCGTGATCATGGAGTTACAGTGGTCTATTCACCCTAACTCTGCCGACTCCCCGTAGCCTCCCCGGCCAACACTGCCTAGCGGCCCATCTCGAGCCCGAGCCCTCTACCATCCCAAACCGCAAACACCACGCAAGCAGCCCAATTGACGCACTCCAGCACCGCGCGGCCGTCGTCCCCCGTGCGAGACCAGCCTCACCCCGTCGACGAGATCGGGCCGCAGATCTTGGCTGCTTCGAACCAGCTTGCAGATTCAGGGTCCCACTGACTTCGCCACATCGACGGTACCTACCTTCATCCATATATCGCTTTTTGCCAACGCCGAGCAAGTGCGAGTCGCAGCCTCACCGCCTCCATCTGCTGACACGGACATTTCGCTTCTGAAACCCTCTCGGCCGTCTGCGTTGTCGACAAGTGTCAGTGCTCCGGATCTAGGACGGGAGATCCACCCGAGCCACAGTGGCAAGCGCCTTGTCTACACGTCTTCGTGCGCCGCCTCAAGACATATCTGCCACCTCGCGACGGCACTCCAGACCTAGTGCTCGCCGGAGCCCATGAGCTGAGGTCTGAGGACCGTCCCTCTAGTGGACGAGCGCTTCTGTCGATCGATTTTTGCGGCACTGCTCCTTCGAATCCCCAGACTTTCCCTGCCCTCCGGACGAGAGGCTCCGCGCTCGCCATCTGATCCTCCACCATCACCATACGGGTTGCTGGAACGGGCATTTGAGACAATGTCTGAACCATCCGCCAAATCACCGACGGATTCGCATGCCCCGCTCCCTGCTGAGGTAGGATACTCGACCGCACGACCTGAACGACGAGCCAGCAACCTTTGGATGTGGAATGACAATCCCTCCGAAGCCTCCATAGCTCGACGACAGCCCCCTCAAGCAGCCTCTTCTGTCGCCTCGCCGTCCACCGATCACATGTCACAGCTTAGTCCCGGGGCTACAGATCGTGTGTTTCCTATCCGAAGCATCGTATCCGTCGACCCAACACCACCTCCCGGCCGTGCTCCGACTGCTCAGAGCGACTACTTCCAACAGTTCTCGAGGAGCTCTATCGATGCTGCTCGCCGTCGACAGTCGGCGGGCTCAGATACCTCTCATTCGTCGACTGCCTCACAGAGGGGTATCACCAACAAACCGAAGCCGAGCGATCCAGATGCGACACCCAAAGCAGAACAGGCGCCTCCGGAACAGCCTCCGCAACCTCCCTTGAAGTCATCGATGAAACCCGCAAGAGAGCCGGCGAGAATGGCACCGCCTCGACTCCCTGCTCAGCTCTTCAGTGACATCCAATCGAACAAATCTGGCGAGAGCGATGGTACAAGCCGGACAGGGTCTTTATTAACGGATAAAGACAAGCAGTCTACTGCCAGTCGGAGCGCTTCGATCATGAGTGGCACGAGTGGCCATAGCGGGGGAGTCGAAGAAGGGTTGATGACAGCCCGATTCAAGCACATAATTACCGAGGGAGGCCACGCGGTTATTACTGGGAGAGATGGCGATACTTTGCAGCGCTGCGAGGACGAACCCATACACATTCCAGGTGCTGTGCAAGGCTTCGGCCTCCTGGTCGCACTCCAGGAAGACACCAACAACTCCGGTTGTCTCCCGGTCAGGATTGTGAGCGAAAACTCAAAGCGGATAATCGGACGGTCGCCCAAGGAGCTTTTTGCGCTCGAGAGCTTCACCGATATACTTTCAGAAGAGCAAGCCGACAATCTACTAGACCACATCGATTTCATCAAAGACGAAGACGCTGATGTGGCAACAAACGGGCCTGAAGTCTTCACCATCTCTATCAGGTCTGTCAGCGGGCGGTCTCGCAAATTATGGTGCGCTATACACGTAAATACCTCGAATCCTGGGCTCATCATTTGCGAATTTGAACTCGAGGATGATGCAATAAATCCATTAGTGCCACTGAACGATACGACACCCGAACTACCGGAGGACACTTTGAATAGCGAACCGACTCCAGAAGAATATGCCGAGAGCACAGAGGCCAAAAATCGGCCGCTGCGAGTTCTACGGAGCGCCAGAAAGCGAAAGGGAGAGGCAGCAGCCATGGAAGTGTTCAATATAATGTCTCAGGTTCAGGAACAGCTTGCCAATGCTCCGAATCTAGAAAAGTTCCTCAAAGTTCTTGTGGGAGTAGTGAAGGAGCTAACAGGGTTTCATCGGGTAATGATTTATCAATTCGATGCGGCATTCAATGGGCGCGTTGTAACCGAGTTGGTGGACCCCCGTGCAACGAAGGATCTGTACAAAGGTCTCCATTTTCCTGCAACCGACATACCAAAGCAAGCACGAGAATTGTACAAAATCAATCGTGTTCGAATGCTATATGACCGAGATCAAGAGACAGCGCGTCTCGTATGCCGAACGGTAGAAGACCTTGAAACTCCCCTAGGTAAGCGACTTGCATGGGTCAAATTTCTCGTAAAAGAGCTAACCGTTTTGGAGATTTGACTTATTCCTATCTTCGTGCCATGTCGCCGATCCATCTGAAATACTTAGGCAACATGGCCGTGCGGTCGTCTATGTCCATATCGATCAATGCTTTCAATGAATTATGGGGTCTCATTGCATGCCATTCCTACGGCGCAAATGGTATGCGAGTCTCATTCCCTATCCGCAAAATGTGTCGCCTTGTGGGAGACTCAGCTTCTCGGAATATTGAGCGACTTTCGTATGCTTCCCGATTACAAGCTCGAAAACTCATCAACACGGTGCCCACGCAACACAACCCTTCTGGCTATATTATTGCGTCGTCTGATGACCTTCTAAAGCTATTCGACGCTGATTTTGGTCTGCTATCAATTCGAGACGAGACAAAGATCCTAGGAGATCTAGAGCAGTCACAGGAGGCTCTGGCTATGCTGGAATACTTACGTATGCGAAGGATCACATCAGTCATGACTTCACAGGATATCACACAGGACTTTCCCGACTTGAGATACGCTCCAGGATTCTTAGTCATTGCAGGCATGCTGATAGTACCCCTATCGGTTGGTGGGCAAGACTTCATCGTCTTTTTCCGAAAAGGTCAACTCAGAGAAGTCAAGTGGGCAGGCAACCCTTACGAAAAGTACATCAAAGAAGGCACTGAAGGATATCTCGAGCCTAGAAAGAGTTTCAAAACTTGGAGTGAGACTGTGGTGGGCAAATGCCGAGAGTGGACCGAAGAGGAAATCGAGACGGCTGCTGTACTGTGCCTGGTGTATGGCAAGTTCATTGAGGTCTGGCGACAGAAAGAAGCAGCATTGCAAAGCAGCCAACTTACACGCCTATTACTGGCGAATTCCGCACACGAAGTCCGGACCCCGTTGAATGCCATCATCAATTATCTCGAAATTGCTCTCGAAGGCGCGATCGACCAGGAGACTCGCGACAACTTGGCAAAGTCTCATTCTGCGTCGAAATCGTTAATCTATGTTATCAACGACTTACTAGACTTAACCAAGACGGAAGAGGGAGCCGAACTCATCAAAGGCGAAGTGTTTGATCTTAGGGCTACGCTACGAGAAGCGACCGATATGTTTGTTGGCGATGCTCGTCGCAAGCACATCGCATATGACGTCGTGGAGCATCCTGGTGTCCCGAAAAAAGTAATCGGCGACCAACGAAAAGTCCGCCAAGCAATCTCGAACATCACAGCGAACGCTATCCAGCATACAAACAAAGGAGGAATCAAGGTCGAAATGTACGCCACAGCGTGGCAAAGCGATCATGTTGATATCGAAATAATTTGTGAGGACACTGGAGCGGGAATGAGTCCTAATCAGGTCGATTCAATTTTCCGTGACTTGGAGCAAGTTCAATCCGAGAGTACCGCCATGTTGGAAGAGACTTTAGCCCCATCCGCAAAAACGCCAGAAGATGGCAAGAACTCGAAAAGAACTCTCGGGCTCGGACTGGCAGTCGTCGCTCGTACTGTGCGGAACATGAATGGTCAACTGCGCCTCAAATCTGAGGAAGGCAAAGGATCTCGATTCATCATTCAATTTCCCTTTGACCTGCCGGACAGTGAGGTTTCAGACGGGAATTCGCAGAACTCGCAGAATTCACGGGGCTCGCAGATCACGCCAGAAGGCTCAATTACGCCGCAACCTGAGAAGTCAGACGCCCCTGAAGTCACACTTGTGGCGCCAGACATGGCAAGAAGGGATTCAGCGAGTGGAAGAATGGTGAGACCAGCAAGCGCTGAAAGTTTGAATAGCAAGAACAGCTTGCGTAGTTTCAAGAGTGGGTCGAGCGGCAAGAGCGGCAAGAGCGGCAAGAGCAACATGAGCGATGTCGATAGATTAATCGAGGCTATCCAGGAGCCACACTTTGTAGAAAAACGGCCCAAGACCGGGGAGCGGAGTTTCAACACACGTTCTCCCCAACGGCCAAAGCTTCAGAAACGGAACAGCTATGACATGAGCCAATGGTCTTCACCAACACTATCTCGTTCTCGCAGCCTCGAATTTTCTACTAAAGACATTGTTCCGCCACATCAAAGAGAGATAATTACAAGCAAGCCGGGGGAAGCGCTGCTTCCGGACTCCGTATCTTTGGTCAAGGCAATTAAAATACCGGACGAGGCTGGCTCCCTAATACAGGAGAGAAGATCGGGCTCGATTCTCGGAGAGATTGAAGGTGGTCAAAGTACTCAGCATACATCCGCTAACATGCACGTCCTTGTGGCTGAGGACGATCCTGTGAATAGCAAGATCGTGAAGAAGAGGCTTGAGAAGCTCGGACACGTGACGTATCTTACCATCAATGGAGAAGAATGTGCAAGTGCCTTCGGCGACAGACCGAGCGACTATGATGGCATTTTGATGGATATGCAGGTAAGAAAATTGAGGACCAAGGAAAACCACCGTGACTAACGTTGAGTTTTGCAGATGCCCATTGTCGACGGCCTGACCTCCACCAAGATGATACGTTCTTTCGAGAAAACGCATGCTACCGATATACTGTCCAGGCGGGCTTCACTAAATGGTCGCATACCAATCATCGCAGTCTCGGCTTCGCTCATCGAGAAAGACCGCCAGATATACATCGACGCTGGATTTGACGGCTGGATCTTAAAGCCCATATCTTTTGCACGGCTCAGCGAGCTCATGGAGGGTATTGTGAACAAAGAAGCTCGAGCAGCGTCGGTGTACCGACCCGGCGAATGGGAGAAGGGAGGCTGGTTTCAAGAAGCGCAGCCAGATGTCTATGCCGCACGCACTGAACCCTCCGGGCACATACCGCCGAGCAAGCCTTCTGAGCCTGTTAAGATCGCAGCAGCTGCAGACGATCCCATGGCCGGTGATGTCGGTGGAGTGCAGTCCAAGGAGCAGAAACGTCTCCTCGATGAGCAGGAAATTGCAGCAGCCAAGCGGGGCAAGAGCCAGTCTGCCCCCGAACCGAGCTCTGGTAAACGCGTCCACTACACAGAAGAGAATGGCGATTATGAAGAGGAACAGCGGGTGCTGACGCAAGAAGCTGTTGCCTCTCCCGATCCGCTCTAGACTTGTGTATCTCCACCAGAAGATTCTTGGTTCCGTGGTCCACTCCTGACAGGGCCGCCGTCTTTACGTTGCTGTCAGACTCTTGTTCGTCCACCTACCTAGTTCGCCTAAGGATTCTCTGCGAATGACGCATTGAGATGATTGTCTTTTCCTTTACCTCCGCTGACCCCGTCTCTCACTCCCCCCAGCACCGTCAGTGGTACAAAGCGCGGCGTACGTGGCGTTTCCTTAGCGTGCATGTGTTTCCCTACCTTCAGCCATCCCGATGCATGCGTTTATTTTCTTCGCGAAGGCAGCCTATTGGCTTGAGCACTATGTTTTCTAGACACAGTAGTTCTCTTCGCTCTTGCTCTCCACTTCCCTTCACAAGAGCGATCATGATACGCTTAGATTATAGATCTGTGACTTGAGCAGTATTCTCGAGGTTCCCCGTTGCCTTGGGCGCGCAAACTAATCCGGTCGCAGTGTGGCTGCCGGCGGCGGAGTAGGAAGGGCAGTACGTTTTGTTGTTGTTGCGGCGTGGCGTTTGCGCTAATGTCCATGTACGATTCATGCTGGCTTGGTGGGTGCGGAATAGGATAGCACCTTTGGTTTGTGGGGTTGTTTTTTTGGTTTATGATGGTGCTGCTGAGGTTTTGGTATGACGGGGATGGAAGAAGCATAGAGGAAAGACGGCGCGAGAAAACGAGATAAGAAGAGACGAGACGGAGCGGGAAATCCTCCATAAGAGACCAATAAGAGAGCAGGAAAAACCTACTTCTGTATAACCATGACTCTTTTTTTGCCTCTGAATTTTCCAATCTTGATCGAGTTAAGGGCGGACAAGTCGTTGATCTTGGCCTGACGATTATGCCTCGATCCAACGAGTGCTACATAACCGCCCCCCCCCCCCCCCAACTTACTTTTTTCCGATTTTCCCAGACTGTCGAAGGGAAGCTGACAAGCCTGATTCAAATAAACAAAGTGCAGCTCGCTCTCAAGCACCTCCCTTCGAAAAGAACGGGAAAAGCTCCGCGAACGCCGAAAAATGAAGAAGTAGACTCCGCAAAAAAAAAAAAAAAAAAAATTGAATCAATCAACTCTCATCTACGCTAGTTCACGTGCTACAATAACCGCGGACCGCCGCGTTCACGTGTTCCAGAAGTCCCGACGCTTTCACTGCGTAATCAGGGAGTTGGATTTGTAGAACGTTTTGCTAACTCGCATTCAGCCGAACCTAACCTAACCTAACCCAGCACCAGCACGTGGCGGGTGCGGCTTGAGCCTCGATTTCGGCGGCGAAAAGGCAGGAAGGAAGGTGTTACTTCGGCCTCGGCTAGAGCGTGTTGGGGGTAGGCATGGTGTGGGCTGGCGGCGAGGGAAAGGGAGGAGGGGCTGGAGCTGGAATTAGAAGAACGAGGCGTGGTTTGCGCGCAAGGAAGAGCCTTGGGGTGTTGGAGGTGAGATTGTCGTGGATAATGTAACATGGGCGTGGCGCGTGCGGCCGACGGCGGCGGCACGGCGGGTAGGGAGGTCGGGACGGGAGGGATTGTGAGGCTGAAGTCTGATCTGACTAGGAAAATCCACATCGATAGACTGAAGAAGAGGGAAGGCTAGGAATTGGGTCTCTTCGTGAGTGAATGGCGGTGATGGGCAGTCGAGGACTGTCTTGGCTCTGGCAATGGCTTCCGGGGATTTCGAGCCCTGGCTGGATAGGGATGTTTCGGAGATGTGCACGCACGTGCGTAAGGCTAGAGAGTGGAGAAGCTGAAGAGTGGAGATGTGGGGGCGAGCTGAGGTGGAACCGTCAGCGTTTGTAATGGGGAGATGATTGCGGAATTGGGGATGAGGTGCGAAGCGAAGTATTGCTGCGTGATTTGGACAGGAGATGAGACGGGCGTGGCTGGACAGCAGGTGTACAGATGTTGGTGAGAGAGTCACGCCAGTGTGGTCAGGTTTTTGGTTGATTGGTCTAATGGACGAGCTCTGCCAGTAAGGGATTATGGATTTAGAGGTGTGTTTGTACATGTGGGAGTCTTGTGATGCTCTAGAGCACGTCTTTTGATGCCCGATGGAGCAGGTGTATGATTTCATAGTCGTCTGGAATGACCACAATACTGTGCCACTTTCCTTCGTCGACATGCATAAAGCACATGCCGGATCGAGTCAGGCCGATTCGAATGCCAGGGTTACACGAGTTCCTTTTTCTGGATGAAAAACCTCACTTCCTCGTCTGTTCTCGAGCGTGTGAAGAGGCAGCTGGAGAGAAAGAGATCTTGGATTTGTTTTTAAAGCACATGTCGGTAGCAAGCGGTATCTGGACTGTTCGAGAATGCCCTGAGGTTTGGTGGTAGGACAGTTAGAGGACTGGTCAAATGCAGATCCAGCTGCGTTGGTTGGTGTTCCCCAGAACCCTGATATTGAGGTCGTTGGCATGGCCGTGCCGATTCGGAAGCTCATGCGTGCTCAGCGTGCCGACCGCCAATGGGGACAAACACATAGATCAAGGGGTAGGACAGCTGGAAAGGGAGCGGGCCAGCAGACTTGATACGGGAAACCGGTTTTGAGCCGTGATAGTGCCAAATGGGGCCCATGAAGCCCTCGACGTGTCACGGGGTCCAGAATGGGTCACTATCAAACAAAAGCTCGAAGTGAAAGAGATCCGCCGGTGGTACGCGGCTTGTGGCGCTGGTGATGGCAGCTGGACAAAGACGGAGAGTGTACAACGGCGGGTTGGATGTCAGGTGGGGAAATGTGCGACGGCACTGTAGCCAACGGCTGTAGTCGTCTGTAAGTGGTGGTTAGGAAGAGGTTATCAGGCATCGTGAGACCAGAAAAGCTGTCTAGCAATGGTTGGTGTACAGGATTCGTTTGACAGCGGGCGGGAGCATCGCTGGCCGTGGCGCAGCTTTCGGCGGCGTCCCATGCAGCGCGATTTGACAGGCGGCTGCGTCCCTATTATTTAGGGTTTCTTTGGAGGCGAGCGCTTCCGGCTGTGATTTGATATCTTGGCCACAGACGCCGGCGATCGACTGCGGGACAGCAGACGGAGCCGCCCTCAAACGGCGGCTTGCATTACTCGCGGGCCAGTGCCGGCATGCCGTCCAACACCCGGCCGTTTGACGCACGGGGACGTGGGAGCCATGCAGCGTGCAGCAGAGGCCGGGACAGAGGCCGGGACAGAGGCGGCTTCATGAGGGGCGTGGTGGAGGTGGAAGATGCGGGAGCTTGTAAACTGACGCCTCTTAGCGTGCATAAATCCTGTCCCACCTTCGGCAGGATAGCGCCGTTTAGGGTGGCCCTGCCAGGCACGTGCCAGGTCACCAAGTAAATAATCGCATCTTCCCACGCAAAGTCTCCGGCTGCGTATAATGCCCAGCGCTACCAGTGCATAACTCTGCTCATTTGCACCAAGACCGGCCAGTTTACAGACTGCGAGGAGATGCTGCTCGCCGTTTCGCCGCGCGTTTGAGATGAAGGGCGGCGGGCTGAAACGGCTGCCACTGCCGACTGCCAACTGCTGCGGCCAGGCAAGGGCGCCATAGCAACGAGTGGACTGCGGTAGGGCTGGCGGTGCAGCTTGTCTCTGCAGCTTGTCTCTGCAGCTTGCCTCTGCTTCACGTTCGGCGGCGCGTCCCCGTCGCTGGTCGTGGTGGGCGCTAGGGAGAGGCGGCTTGCCATGCCACCAAGGATCGGGAGCTGCCATTCGGGACATCTGGCCATCGCTGCCCCCTATCGTCGTGTGTCCAGGGTCCCGTCGGGTCTCCCTCGAGCTTCATCCATAGCGTCTTGTAGACCAGCTGCTGGGCGCGGTTGGCGAGGGGCCGGTGGCTGTCCTGTGCCCTGCCCAGTGTATGCCAATCCCTCCAGCTCGAGAGCAGCGACTCTGGCGTAGCACGACGACATCGCGCATCCGTCTCTTGCACTGCCCAGCTGCCCTCTCGCTGTCCTCCCTCTCGCGCCCGTCCTGCCCGTCTGCATCCCCAGACGCTCTGGGTGACGCCTGTGCCCCCCGCGCCTAGTGCCCTCAGCCAGCTCGTCACTTGCGGCCCACCCAAGCCCAGCCGACGGGATCAATCAGGACGTCTGGGATGGAAGAGCCAACAAAACACCAACACCCCAGGGAGCCGCCGCGCCGTCTGCTGCGCAAGAACCCTCCGCCCACCGCCTACAACAACAACCAGAAGCTCCGCCGCGCCCCCTCGGCCCCCTCATACCCTACATTCACCTCCACCTCGCAGCCCGCAGGCCACCAGCGAAGCCCGACGCTTGGCAGTCCCGTGTCCGCTCAGCAGGCCTCGTCGTCCAACACCTCGCTGCACGACTCCTCCTCGGCGCATGCTGCGTCCTACAGCCCCGTCCACGGCCAGCACCCCTCGCAGAGAGCCTCAGTGACCGACAAGATCCCCACGCCCGAGCTGATTGGCGCCCCGTTCGACTCGACCGCCCTCTACCACAACTTCGACTCGGTGCAGCAGAGCAATAGCAACCCGCCACGTCCCCCGCCCCAGCACGCCCATACCGCCGACCCGCGCTTCATCTCGCCCAAGCTCCGCCAGTCTGCCAGCTTCCAAGCCCTCGGCCGCGTGATGGAGACCATCACCCCGCCCCGCTCTGATGGCGGCACCAAGAGCCCGCGACAGCGCTACTCCGACGAGGGCGACACGGCGAAGAACCGCAAATCCGACGGCGGCAAGAAGAAGGGCGGCTTCTCGAGCTTCATGAACAGCATGTTGGGCTCGCCGCGCCGACCAACGATATCGACGCCGACCAATCCCATGCACGTCACCCACGTCAGCATCGACAATGAGACGGGCGAGTACACGGTACGTGACACGTCGTGGCATGCACCACCCCCATACTCTCTTTGCTCCCCCCAAATGCTTTCGAGCAGGCGGACCCGACTCCCCTACCTAGCCCCTCCTCTTTTCATCTCGACTCTGCTGCAATGGCTCGGACTAACGCTCTTTAGGGTCTCCCCATGGAATGGCAGCGGATGCTGAAGCAAAATGGCATCACCGAGCAGGAGCAAAAGCAAAATCCCCAAGCTATTATGGACGTCGTCAACTTCTACAAGGAGAATACCGAGGGCAAGGACAATGACGCGATCTTCGAGAAGATGGGACACGCACCTCCACAGGGATATGCCTATCAGGCCAGTCTGAGTCCGAACTTTGGGGCACTGCAGCCCATGCTCAGTCCTCCGGTGAGCCCTCGTTTTCCTCGCAATGACCAGGACAGCTTCGAAAATCCGCGAGCCCCACCTCCGATTCCCCGGAGTCAGACGTCCCCAGCTTCTCCACAACTCAATGGCAATCTGGTGCCCAATAGGCCGGCTCCGAAGCCGCCAGGAAGTATTCCTGCTTCGAACATGATCCCCTCGAGACCTGCTCCTCCTGCACCGAGCCCGCAACCCGGCCAGGCCCGTCCAGAGGAGCTCCCAGCTGTCACATATGCTCCTCCAACAGTCACAGAAAATTACTATGGCCAACAGCAGCAGCAGCCGCCCCGCAGCAGGGCAAACACCACCGGGGAGCCGCCGCGGTTCGATTCTCCGCCAATTGGTACAACGCACATGTACCAGCAGCAGCAAGCACAGGCTATGCTTGCAGCCCAGCAGTCCATTGAAACTAAGCAGGCGCAGCTTGCCAGGAGCCAGAGTCACCGGCAGCCGCAACCACATCTCGCTCCTGCACAACCACCCCAGCTACAGCCATCACCACAACAGCAATTTGCTCAGCAATCGGAACCTACAAATATTCCCCTACCTTCGCAACAAGCCCGGGTTGGCCCTGCACCTCGACCTCGCCAACGGCCACGGCAGAGTCAAGGACCCGACATCGTTGCAAAGCTCAATGCCATATGTACGAATGCCGATCCAAGGGTGCGATACAAGAACTTGGTCAAGATTGGACAGGGTGCATCTGGAGGTGTTTTCACAGCCTATGAGGTTGGCACGAATAAGTGCGTGGCAATCAAGCAGATGAATCTAGAGCAGCAGCCGAAGAAGGACCTGATCATCAACGAGATTATCGTTATGAAGGAGAGCAAGCACAAGAACATTGTAAACTTCATGGACAGCTTTTTGGTTACCGGAGACCTCTGGGTAGTCATGGAATACATGGAGGGTGGTAGTTTGACGGATGTGGTAACTTTCAACATCATGTCTGAAGGCCAGATTGCTGCTGTATGCAGAGAGGTGAGCGCTGATCTACCCCGACCAGAAGAAGCCGCGCTAACATTATCAGACATTACATGGACTCCAGCATCTCCATTCAAAAGGCGTCATACACCGAGATATCAAGTCTGACAACATTCTGCTATCTCTAGAGGGAAACATCAAGCTTAGTAGGTCACTCCGCTCTTCAACTTTTGAGCCACTGCTAAAGACTCTTCACTACAGCCGATTTCGGCTTCTGCGCCCAGATCAACGAGAGCCACACCAAGCGCACGACTATGGTAGGCACGCCATACTGGATGGCTCCCGAAGTTGTCACTCGGAAGGAGTACGGCCGAAAGGTCGATATCTGGTCTTTGGGTATTATGGCCATCGAAATGATTGAGGGCGAGCCTCCCTATCTCAACGAGAGCCCACTGAGAGCTCTATGGTTAATTGCAACCAACGGAACGCCGACTATCAAGGATGAGCACACGTTGTCGCCCATGTTCAGGGACTTCCTTGCTTTCGCCCTAAAAGTGGACCCAGAGAAGCGTGCGAGTGCACATGATTTGCTCAAGGTATGCGCGAGCTAGTCTTCGTTATCGTCTCAGTCACTCAAAACTGACTTCTTTGATAGCATCCGTTCATCCAAACAGCGGAGCCTCTAAATACTCTAGCGCCGCTAGTACGATCTGCACGACAGGCAAGAGCCGAGGAACGACGAAAGAAGGGCGGCTTGTGAGGCTGTCCGCCGCCCACCACTGTATCTGCCCCTTACCATCTGTCCCAACACCTTGTATACGAACTCAACTACCTTTCAGCAGCCTCTGCATCATCTGTCTGGCCTTTTGTATGCATGCCCGTCACCTTTCGCATTTTTCGTCACCCGGGTTCGAGACTCATCATAAACTATTACACTTTCATCTCGTGGAGCCTTTGGTGACATAGCCTCCACCCACCAATTTCATGGACGATGCAGGTACAATGCGGGCTCATCATCGGCGCAATATGTGGTTTTCCTGGCGACAAGGTTCTCAACTGCGTCTTGAATCCCGCTTTCGTCTCAACAACCGGGTTCGTCATTTTTCGCTCACGTCACTTCTCCCTTTTGTCCCGCGTCCAGTCCTATATTGGGTTGAGGTTCTTGGAAGGCGAGGAGTTCCAAGCTTGGGCTATATTCTGGCTTTTGCTTTTTTCTCGACGCCATATACGGCAACCGTGGCCCGTTCGAGCGCTTATACCTCTGTTTTCCCTTGTTGCTACGGTGTCTTCACCGTCGATTGGTTTACCTATGCCGCTTTTCCGGCAAAATAGCGTACTGGGGTTTGTTTGGGTGGTGCTCGCCGTTCTCATTGACACTAGAAGTGTGATAGGATTTGTGAACGCATGCTTGGCTGAGTTAGATGCGTAGTGTTGATGTCGCAGAGGAGAGCATACGAGAGCATGGATGCACGCAAGCAAGTAACAACGAAATCATGGGCAAATACATGGAGGAAGGGAAATGAAATCTCTGGCGTCTGAGCAGCCTCAGAAAATGCCTTTTCTTTTATGTCTGATCGATGGATGATGTCAGTCACCACGTGGAAATGTTTTGGGAAATGGTGCTTGTGTGTTGCTGGAGGATATTGACACGGAGCTTGCGGCGTGAACATTGTCTTGTTTCTAGGCTATTTTCTTCTGTGTAATTGAATTGGAATATGGTATACACCAAAAAGGGATAGCTCTGTGAAGCAGCTGGGTAAGCGGAGTCGAGCGAGCTATCGCGGAGGGGAGGAGGGTTAGTTAGATGGGCTAGGCTATTGAATCTCCTTGACACTATGATAGTATGTGAGCGGTGATGAGATCAGAAATGTCATGATATGCTCCTTTGGTACTCTACTCTAGACTCGACGTCCAAGACGGATAGAACCACATGTGAGCCAAGCTAATGACTAACTAGCCATCCGACAATTGGCCATACCCCTCCGGACTTGGTAAACTGGCTTCATGCGTCTTCATTATCTATGGCACCACCTGCCTGTCCACTCGTAGTAGAAACCATGGAGATATAATTAACCTCAGAACGCAGATATCCAACAAATTTTCATGGCCATGCAGCTACTCTAAGATCCGTCCAATTCCTAGCAGCTCCAATACTCCACCCTTGAATACACTAGAAAGCTAGTGCTCCTCGGAGCGCGGAGACCCCCACGCAGAGCTATTTGTCTACCTAGCTACATCCAGCTGGCGTAAGCATGCCTGGATGCGGTTTGCCCCGCTCTCACGAGAACGACCGACGACTGGAAGTGCCGCTGAAATCTGATCCCGGTTGACAGCCACCCACACCACCCGGACATCTTGTCTGGACCCTGGGTACTTTAGTTGGAGATTCCGCGCTTTACCTTCCTGTCGGTTTTTTGTGGAGTTCTCTCTCTAAACTACAAACTTAATCGGCAATTATGGCGACGGAGAGGAAGCTGCATACGATTATCATTGGAGCAGGTATGTCTGGCCCCGAGGCAATCGGAGGTAGAGAGCACTGATGACTGATGGGTTTGATAGGGACGACGGGCTTGCTTGTGGCACAGGGTCTGAAGAAGGTAATGTAGATTTCGTCGTTCTTATATCTCAATCGTTAGATGTCCCGTCTCCATTCTATCCTCAAACCCTCTCAAACCCTTTCACCCCCATCGTTTTCTTCCTCCCGCATCTCCATCTCCAGCCTCAACCTCCCATCTCCCATCTCCTCTCCCTCCTCCTTCCCATACTTACCCCCCCGCCCCCCAGGCCAACCTCCCCTACTCCCTCTACGAATATGAAACAGACACCTCCTACCAAACCCGCCCGCGGGAATGGGGCATGACGCTACACTGGGGCTCCGAGCACGTCTCCAACTGCTTACCTCCCGAGCTCGTCGCGAGACTATCAGAAACCTACGCCGACACCTCCATCGACCCGACTTCAGTCACCGGCCTCCCGATTTACAACGGCAAAACTGGCGAGCGGATCATGGTCATGGGAGCCGCGAACCCGTGCCGCGTCTCCCGGAAAAAGCTGCGCAATCTGTTCAAAGAGGGGCTGGACGTTTCATACGGGAAGGAGCTCGTTTCCGTGTCTATTGAGAGAGTTGAGGGGGAGGAAGGGGAGAAGGTTGTGGCTGGGTTTAAGGATGGGAGCAAGGCGGTGGGCGATGTGCTGGTTGGATGCGATGGTGCGCGGAGCACGGCGAGAGAGTGTATTGTAGGGGAAGAGGCGGCAGCGCTGACGGAGGTGCCGCTTACGATGTTTAATTTCACGACGAGGTTTCCAGCGGGGTTAGCGGAAGAGGTGAGGGGGTTGAGCCCGCTGTTTGTGAGTGCGATTCATCCGGATCATGGGAGTATGTTTTGGACGAGTAGTGAGTTGTGTATTTTCTCGTGTGGATTTTGCGTGGTGGTGAAGAGGTGTGAGGGCTGCTTTGAGATGCTCGCTGGACAGAGTAATGTGAAATGGGTGTAAATATCGGATTTCACTGACAACTTCCCCAGTCCAAGATGTCCCCTCTTCCGATCCATCAACCTGGCTCTTCCAAGTCCTCTTAAGCTGGACCCACGATCCTCTCCTCAAAGACCTACGTAGCTACGAAGACCGCATGGCATTCTTCAAACAGCGCTCGGCAACCTACGCCGAGCCCTGGCGCTCCCTCGGCGCTGCGGTCCCAGACGACACCAAACTCCCCATGGACCCGGGCACCTTATGGGACAAGGCCTCCAAATGGGACAATCGCAACGGCAGGCTGACACTATGTGGTGACGCCGCACATCCGATGACACCACGTAAGTTCCCCTTCCTTCTCTCCATCATTTATTCGCCATGCATGAATTATGCACCAGCACTCTGGATTCTTCGGATCCTAATATGTAGCACTACCATGCCAAGGCAGTGTGACCGGCAGTGTGACCGGCGGTTCAATCCTGGTTTGTTTTCGGAGAAACTTTCGGGCAGCGCGAATTAGCGGCTACATCCTCCCAAGCAGAGGGCAGTATTTCTGCGGTGCTGGAGGATGGGGTTCAAGGCGCGCGGGCATCTTTCTCTTTGGCAGTCTACGATTTTTCTTTCTTTTAATTTTTGAGACGGAAGCGCGACGAAAGCCTTTCACTCCATGCTTTCTCGCTTCTCCCCCCACCCGGCGGGAACCCTCACTAACCCCCCCGGCTCCCCCCCAGACCGCGGCCAAGGCCTCAACAACGCGCTGCAAGACGCCTCGAACTTCGTCGCCGCGCTCATCGCCGCCGCTTCCGCCAAATCGCCGCTCGCCGACGCCGTCGACGCCTACGACAAGGAAGTCCTCGCGCGCGGCACGACCGAGATGCAGATCTCGTATAAGCAGAGCATGTTCATCCACTCGTGGGAGACGCTGATGCAGAGTCCGATGGTGAAGCTGGGGATGCATCAGGCCAAGAAGGACGAGGGGGGTGCGGAGCGGGGTGCGGAGGAGGGGGAGGCGAAGTAAAGGGGGCACCCAGGTTGGAGGTGGATGGTTGTGGGAAAGCGAGCGGACCGCGTGGATGGTTGGATGGGTAGCTTGAAGTAATGCTACACGTGATGCTGAGGAAGCTGGATTTGGGGCGTGAGATTGGGGTTTGATGAGACTGGCGATAGTGAAGGAGGTTAAATTAGGTAGTTAGAGGCTCGCGAATTTGATTTGCGAAACATTTGACACTCACGACCATGGTGGTGGCCCTGAGTATTGTGAATCGGAGCCATGGTGACACTAGTAGCGAGCGAGTGATAGAAATCGGACTCGTTCCTATTCCTCCTCCGCTCAATATTACAATCAACCTTTCTGTTACAGCCTAATAGGGTCCGCCACAATCATAAGCCAGAAATGAATCAAAATCGCATGGACGGGCTCCCCTGTATACTGTTCGCGACATGAGGAATATGCTAAATTTTATGGATCAATCTCGGGGGTCTAGTAAACTACAGTCTATAATACGTCCAATTTAGAGAGTCAGTCAATGATATGTGAAAATTCAAGTCTAAATCGCATGGACTGGCTCCCGTTTGTACTTTTCGCGACATCAAGATTGGCCGATGGTTAGCGATCTGATCTAGGCTGTCCGTCAACAATGTGCCAGAATTCGAGTGCATATTAGACCTTCTGGCTCCCGATTATACTTCTCGCGATATCAGAGTTACCTTCACTTCCACGGTCTGATTTGGAGAGTCGCGGGTTTTTTGTTTCGAAATTGGAGTGGAATTAAGCCGTGGCAAAGTGGACAGGCCATGATGATGAAAGAAGCCGGAGAAGTAGATGCGTACTACGCTAGAGCAGTGCAGCGTACCCCTCTTCAGCTGAATGAGCTCAATCACGCCCTCTCGGAAACTTTGTCACAGCCTCGCCGCCAAGCTGATATTTTCGCTTTCTCGAGCCTTGTTATCCCGAGATCATACGTCAAGCATGCACTTCGCCGTCCGCGTCACTTCGCCATCCGCGTCGTTTCAGGCTTGAGCAAAGTGATGAGGCTGCTCCTCCGTGGCGGATGTATTCCGCGGAAGCTGTGGGGGAGGCGAACAGCCCTACGGTCTTAATGTTCTTATGTTATCGCATAGGTATAAGAGATTTCTTGGTACTAGTAGCAAAGGGATAGGGTACGCAAGAGTAGTATACAGGCGAAAGGGTCCATGGTCGGGCCACCCGAAGCGAGGATATGGCTGTGCCGCGAGATCTCAAATGAGTAATGTATGTGAGTGGCCATGTCTGGCTCCCGAGACCGGGATTGATGCGTTCAAGTCTGTGTTCCGCCACCCAGGGCTATGGTCATGGATGGAGATCCAGGCGAAGGAGGGGTTTTGATGCCGCTTGGGTGGGAACCAAGGTTTGATGGTCAGCTTTGGCCGTGCCGCGAGATCTCAAGCTGCCTGTCAGCAGATTTCCCGTTACTAGGATTCCAATGGAGGCTCGTTCTCGAACCCGAGCTCGCGGCGGCGGATCTGCCTTGCGCTTGTTATCGTGAAACTGGGATTCCGAGCTGTCTAAGGCCTCCCAACTAGGATTGACAGTCATGATGGGACGAAGTTGCAGGAGGCAGGGGCGGCGGATCGATCAAGGAAGAATTATTTAGCGAGACGGCATTCGTTACGGATCTGGGATTGAGGCGAAGACGAGGACGAAAAAGATCAGATGATGAGAGGGCGACTCTCAAAGACAGGGAAGACGTAGATGGAATGGGAGGACAAATGCCCTATCTCCGTCACCCTAGTTTCAAGGGCGGTGATACGGCATGGCATGCATGTCAAGACGCCGACGAGTTGGAAAGCGTGAGCCTGTTCTTCTGAATGGCGATAAGATAAGGAGTCGGAGAATATAGGATCGGATGACGAGAAAGCTATTTTTTGTGTGCGGTGATAACCCAGTCAATCGGGTTTGACTGTCTGTTATACTCCTTTGGATCCCATGTCTAACCCATGATGGCGTCTTAGATCTGGGAGCAAGTGCGTGTGAGATGAAGCGTTTCGTGTCCACATACTCTCAACTTTGTCCTCATGGAGCCCCTCATGGCCTGCAATCGGACGAGCTGCAGGCAATAGAACATGCTTCCGGTGGCGTCTAAGCAAGGCAAGGCAAGGCATAGCGAGGCATACGTCAGGAGACCTAGCGCTAAAATCAAGCCACAAAATCACCGTATAAGGTAGCAATTCCGGACGCTTCTAGGGGGGAATAGCAGCCAATCAATATTCAAGCTA
Source organism: Mytilinidion resinicola (assembly GCF_010093595.1). Classification (NCBI taxonomy): domain Eukaryota; kingdom Fungi; phylum Ascomycota; class Dothideomycetes; order Mytilinidiales; family Mytilinidiaceae; genus Mytilinidion; species Mytilinidion resinicola. The sequence continues at coordinate 669,831 of NW_022985457.1, read as the reverse complement.
GGTCAATATTAGCCCAGAAAGGAGGTTCACCGGGGTCAACTCAGTTTCGGCGGTAGGTCATCCGACATGAAGAAAGCCGGTCTGCGCGTCTGCGAGCCATGCGGTGCTGCTGACATGCACAAGAGTTGGTGCCGACCGTTATGTGTTAATGTGACTGTCCCCATTAAAGAGCACCAGAAGCGGAGTGCTGAGAACACAACGGTGCACGCTGCTAAATGCAGCTGTCCGCCTGGTGTAAGTGCCGACATCTTTTGCTCAGTGCTGCCGTGGCAGTTACTTGCCTCCGAGAGACTGAGCTGGACCAATGGACCAGTGCCGCCGTCAGGGGTCCTGATTTCTAGTTCGTGTGGCGTTCCGGGTGGCTACATTCTGTGCTTTGGCACTGAAAGATTGCTTGGGTCGTCTTTACGTCCGGTGAACTAGCGCTAAAATCAAGCCACAGACTTACCGTATAAGGTAGCAATTCCGGACGCTCTTAGGGAGGATTAACAGCTGCCTAGCCAATGAATCTTCAAGCCAGCTGACTATTAGTCCAGAAAAGGAGGTTTACAGGGGTCGACTCAGTTTCCGCGCTACCTCCTAGTTCACCGGACGTGAAGAGATGCTGTAGAGGCGTCCGGAAATTCTACCTTATACGGTGATTTTGTGGCTTGATTTTAGCTAGGTCACCGGACGTAAGAAGAGCCTGTACCGCCGTTTATGTACGACGCGACGAATGCATGCGAGTGTTGGCCATGGTGGCGGTCAAGGTCCAGAAAAGCCACACAGTGGTATTGATAGTGGGCAATAGCCGCCAGGCCTGCCCATGGACAGCTCAGCTTCGGAGTTATTGCAGAGCCTCCACACAGCGCGTGCAGTGTAAATACGAAAGAATGATACCGCCGGGCGGCTGCCACCTCTTGATCCGACCTAAGCGAGGTTGAAAGTGGTCGTATGCAACAAGCCACTTCCGCCCAACGCGGACAGACGTCAGGCATCCGCAGCCCCAATATCAGATCGATACTTGATGCATTATCTCTGCCAGGGGCTCAGCCAGCCTTTGCCTTCCTCTGCATATACGAGCGGAGCCCTCGAGCAGCATCCCACGGGCGTTTTTCAGATTGTTGCGGAGCAAAGAAGATCACAATCAGTTCGCTCCGCTAGCTTTCAGCCCACGACAATCCTGCCCCGAAGAGCCGCTCCGCATCTTGCTATGATGTCGACAAATGAGAGGGCCCGCCCCTTTTCGGGCTTTGGGACGCGTTGCTGGTGCGCGGGAGAGGCCACGCCGGATGCAGATCCAAATGCTTATCTACATCGACCCCTTACCCAACCGGCAACCTGGCAAGTGGTGATGTGCGACGGGGTAAGACGGAACGAGGAGATGGAGGCTCAGGCGAAAGAGGACCTGCATTAGCTCAGGGGGAAGGGCAAGATGCGTGATGTTCCGGTCAGATCTACAATCAGAGCATCTTCTCACTCGCCCACTGCAAAGCCGGAGGGGATCCGGCAATGGATGTCTCAGCCTCAGCAGCCCGCATGCATGCCCCCATGCCTCTCCCGCCGAGCAAGCGAGCCGCTAATTCGGAGCACAGTGGATGCTGGGACGCACTGAACGCCTTGCACACATGCATGCCGTACATCGCCGGCCTGAATTCAACCTCAACATCCCATCCCTTCACGCAGCCGAGCGCTGGTCCGATCCGAGCGCTGGGACAGTCCGCTTGACCTCCGCCCGGCGTCCATCCAGCTGGGGGATCTGACGAATCCTGGACTGGGCTCCGAAGCACCTTACCAAATGCGGAATTGTTGCTGCATGTCTCCCTGCGATACTCACGGTTCCAGCTGTTGTGACCGGGGTTTGCTCTGACTCTGCAGCAGCCACCGACAGAGCAGCCTTACTCAGACCACGAGCCTTCAAATTTGACGTGGCATGAGCTGCCGTTCATCATTGTGGCTTTTCTAAGCCCATTCAGCTAAAACGCCCAGGCTGGGTTGATGCTCCACAGGGCCACGTCTTTCCCATGTCTTTATAACGCCAACGTGCTCCCATCCTCGTGGTTTTTCCTTATCCTCCCTCTTGTGCCTATGTGTAACGTGGAGCTGTCTTTCTTCTTGTCTTTTTTTGCACGCTCGTTAAGTGCCTCGTAAACTAATTGTATTGATAATTACCTCACCACTCGTTACTCCTACCCCTCCCAACCCCTGAAACGAAAAGACAGTACACAATGAAAGTCCTCAATTGGTCACTGGCTTTTGCTGTCGCTGCTGCTATACCGGCATTGGCATCTACAAGCCACGATGGATCTTGCGGGAACGGCGTGTCATGCATGGGATCAAACTTCGGAAACTGCTGTGGTCCCAACAACAAGTGCGGCGCTTCCACTGATTATTGCGGCTATGGATGCCAACCAGACTTGGGATGGTGTGACGGAACGAAAGGAAGGACGTCCCCGGACCGAACATGTGGTGGAGACACAGGCTATCATTGCAAGGGCTCCAGGTGGGGTGATTGCTGCAGCGAGTACGGCTACTGGTATGTGAAGATACACCCACTGATCACGAGGAGAAGTATCGAGTCGCTGTGAGAGCTGACCTTTTCCAGTGGATCAAGCACCGCCCACTGTGGTACAGGATGTAAAAGCAGTTTCGGCACGTGCAATGGTTCCGGTAACGCCACAGCATCGAACAGCACAGCCAACCACACAATCACCAGAGTAGATCGTAGGGACTCCCTACCGACATCTCTCCCCCTCTCTTGTCCAAGCTCAAATGGCACGATCTTTACCGCCGCCAGTGGAGACCTATTCGAAATCGAGTGTGCTGTTGACCACTACGGTGGAAACATCGAAGGAGACCCAATATATACCGAAACCTTGGAGAAGTGTATTGCTCTGTGCGACTCCACGACAGGATGCGTTGATGTGTCATGGCTCCAGGGAGGTGATCAAGGCCCTTGTTACTTGAAGAGCTCTCTCGGAAGCGCTCTTACGGCTTCAGACGTTTGGGGGGCCGTCAGGGTATATCCTGTCACTATTTCTCCATCAGCCACATCGTATGCGCTGCCGACGCCCACTGCCGTCAAGTGTCCCGGGGCGAACAACACCATTCTCCAAGCGGATTGTGGCGCCGAATTCTTGATCGAGTGCGCAGTCGATCATTACGGAGGCGACATCTCTGGAGGCCCGGTCTACGTCGACAGTCTCAGCGCATGTGCGGCAAAATGCGCAAGTAACCCTGACTGCGTGGATGTTTCCTACATTTCAGGGTCTCCCGACGGCCCTTGCTACTTGAAGAGCTCTGTTGGAAGTGCCATATCAAATTCGAACGTCAACGGAGCCAAGCTTATTTCGAATTGCACTACGTCGACGACGCTAACTACCATTACATCGTTGTCTAGCACGTCTCTGAGCTTGTCGGTATCATCGATCAGCCTTTCCACACCATCTGCCACCACCCTGTCAGTGTCATCGATCAGTCTGTCAACGCCGTCGGCTACCAGTCTATCTTCCATCAGCGTCTCGTTATCATCCATCAGCCTATCGACACCATCGACCACTGTCTCCATCAGCTTGTCTTCGATCAGCGTTTCGACTCCATCAGTTTCTAGCCTGTCAGTGTCATCGATCAGCCTTTCCACACCATCTGCCACCACCCTGTCAGTGTCATCGATCAGTCTGTCAACGCCGTCGGCTACCAGTCTATCTTCCATCAGTGTCTCGTTATCATCCATCAGCATATCGACGCTATCGACCACTGCCTCCAGCTTGTCTTCGATCAGCGTTTCGACTCCATCGGTTTCTAGCCTGTCAACTCCATCGATCACGAGTCTGTCATCCGTCACCGTATCTGTGTCCTCGATCAATACTACGACGCCTTCTATCACGAGTCTGTCGTCTGTTAGTGTTTCCGTGTCTTCTGTCAATGTGACAACACCTTCGACCACTAGCGTGTCTTCCACCTCGCTCTCCACCCTTACTACTTCTACGGTTTCGAACTCGTCGAGCTCTGCGTCTTCAACAATTTCGAACAGTGCCAATTTGACCACCTC